>NW_024733013.1:0-12014 GCF_018991925.1 Homarus americanus | reverse complement strand
ACCAATACACTTTAACCTAGGTTAGGTTAAACAGACACTTGCGCAATGGAGCAGGCCGCTAGACACTGCTGCCGCTGTATTGGAGGATTTCGCCATGGGGGGCGTGACGAAACCTCCAGCGGTCTGGTAGTGTGGAATGCACCACAGTTAGGTTAGGTTAAACCGACACTCCTGCTTTAACGGAGGATTTCGCCATCGGGGTGCGTGACGAAACCTCCAGCATTCTGGTAGTGTGGACACCACGGTTAGGTTAGGTTAAACAGACTCTGCTGTAAAAGAGGATTTCGCCATCGGGGTGCGTGACGAAACCTCCAGCGGTCTGCTGGTGTGAACGGGCAAAACAGACACTTCTGCTGTAACAGAGGATTTCGCCATCGGGGGGCGTGACGAAACCTCCAGCGGTCTGCTGGTGTGGAATGCACCACATTTAGGCAAACTCTCTCTCTCTGCTTTGTCAGAGTTTCGGGTCAATTTTATCTCCCTCTATTGAAATCCCGTCAGAAACTCAAGGAAACCTCACATGACAGCAGGAATTTCTAAGCTCCGCTTCTCAGAATGTCTCACGGCAACAAACCGGGACTAAGCAGGTTGAAGTTTCTCACTTCATTTGTGTGGACTTTTCTCAGAAGCCGTGCCTTCTGTGTTGGAAATGCTAGACAGAGTAAAAACTCCAAGTTTAAGCTACCCTTCAGCTCCTGGTAAATATCAGATACTGAGATCGTCATTTAAATACCACCAATTCATTCTCCTGGCCGACTCTGTCGGTCCATCCTTAATTTGGAGAGAAATTTGTGAACGTTGACGTCAAAGTCGAACAGTTCCAGCCTTGATTCTCTACACCGAGGCATCACTTGCAACGTGGTCATCTTGAGCATTTTGGGATTCACAGGGCGTCTTTGGTACCGGGGGGGAAGACTGACTCACTCAAAAGAGTCTAAGCACTCATCTTTCCCATGGGACAGTCAGAACTGTGTTATTCCGTAAGTAATTAAGGAATTGTGGCTAGTTTCCAGACTTCATTAGACCCTCGAATGCCATTGATCCGTGTCTTGTCTGAGTGGAACGGCAGCCGAAGTGGCATTCTAGTGAACCGGAAAGCCCCGCCTCCCCCCCCCCCACCTCTGAAAAGGGAGGGACGACGAACACCATCCACGAACACGACCACGCAGCCCATGCGTTCCACGGGAATAGGGGACGAACGAACTGCGGAAAGAGCTCGGTTCTGACAGGCGCAAGACCACCGAAGTTCATCGGTATGAGAGTGTACATCCCCCACACCGCCGAACCGCGGTACGAGATCCATATACCTGTCGTCTCCTCGCTCGACCCTGCGCTCGATCCCCAACCCGCTTCCAGCACGGACCCAGCATGTCCGTTCCTCAGAGCCAATCCTTGTCCATACTTACACATCTCATTTGCCGACTTCCCACACACTCTTTACCAAAAGAGACACCGCATGCACCTTACGGCTAGTACGGTCAGTCTTCCCGGACGCCTAACAGCGAACTCTTTCCCAGACCCACTAGGGTTCCTTAAACAATAAGTGCCGTGTTCACTTGCGCCTGTGTCCGAGGAGAACCCCTACTAGTTCTCCTCTGCTCTTGTTGCATTGGCCTCCAGCGTGAATCGGGCTGAGGCCACAACTTCTCTCTCCACCATTTGCTACTACCACCAAGATCAATTTCCAACATCCATAGCCACACTCCTGCTGTCTAAAGCCTCTCAATAGTATCGGAATGAGTATTCATTCCTTCATTAACCAGTTCTGCTTGGCAACAGTATCACAAAACTTTTAAAGCAATGGACACCATTTGCTTGTATTGCCACAGTATGTGCATTAGCACCCATTCGGGGTTTCCCCTTAAACCAGATTGTACTTTCACATGCATGGCTCAATCCTTCCGGTGTCTGGACTCGGTGGGTGTCAGGTTTCCCATCTTGAATCAATTTAACCCACAGGCTCCACTCCTCGTGGTGCCCTTCCGTCAATTCCTTAAAGTTTCACCTTTGCAACCATACTTCCCCATAAGGAAGTTGGCATCGTTTATGAATAGAACTAGGGCAGTATCTCATCAACTCTAACTTTCCATCATCCTTGGCAGACACTTGAAAAATAGCTGCGCCAGTGCAGACACCGTGCACCGTTAAGAGTTGTACATTTGCCATTTGGTCTTTTTATGACTAACCATCACAGGTCAAGTCTCAATGAAAGGGTTTGACAGACATAGCCCAATTTGTGGGTTAGGTTTGGCCGGACGGCTTGTTGTTAAGGTTTGGAATTTTTTTGGCATTGTAATTTAACTCTTGGGCAAGAGGCTTATTCGCAGGGAGAATGGAACGGACGGGCAGCCATCCATAGCCCCGTCCGTCCTCCTCCGGTTGCGCGCTCCCGCCCAAGTGTAGTATTTTTGGTGCGGGGGCCGGGATTGTCCTCATTCGCTGCTGCTGGAGTTACCAGAGCAGAGCCCGATACCGCCCAATTCAGTAAATTAGTTTAAAGAGCGCCCCGTTCTCTTTCTCTCCGTTAATGACAAGCATATGACTGGATAAACCAGGTAGCTGCTACTGCTGCTGCTGCTGCTATTGGCGACGCCTAACACGCCAGCCAAAATAGTGAGCAGACCGACAGTAAAAAACGAGAAGACATTGGGCGAGGGACCGCACGTTGGCCTTAGAGAAATAGCAAACCAGATGATCAGATCAAACCTGCACCTTCTCTTGCTATCCTCGGCGCTGGCAGCGCCACCGTGTGTGCCAATCTCCTCCCTTATCCGCTCCTCTCCTCTCATCTTTACCCAGCTCCAGCGAGGCAACCGACATTGGGCGAGGGACCGCACGTTGGCCAATCTCCTCCCTTATCCGCTCCTCTCCTCTCATCTTTACCCAGCTCCAGCGAGGCAGCCGACATTGGGCGAGGGACCGCACGTTGGCCAATCTCCTCCCTTATCCGCTCCTCTCCTCTCATCTTTACCCAGCTCCAGCGAGGCAGCCGACATTGGGCGAGGGACCGCACGTTGGCCAATCTCCTCCCTTATCCGCTCCTCTTATCTTTGCCCCAGCCCCAGCGAGGCAGAAGACATTGGGCGAGGGACCGCACGTTGGCCAATCTCCTCCCTTATCCTTCTCCTCTCTCTCTTTCTTTCTCACTCTCTCTTACTGTTTGTGGGGACGTGGACTCATGAGCGCCATCGTCGCCCAATATTGGTTAGGTTGTGTATTTCACGGGTGGGAACCGCCATCGTTGTTAGGTGATGGGGTAACCCAACGTGTGCTTTGACGAGTTTTGGCTGCTAAACTCTCTTTTTAGTATACTCGGCTACCAGACTGCGCCCTGGTCGTGTTGAACCATGAGCGTTGTCTATGCACATTTAGGGTAGCAATGAATCTCGGTCAAGAGACGGTTAGGCGCTGCATTGAAGGCCGGCACAGACGCGAAGACGGGGTGATCGACCAACGCGAATCCGCTAAGTTGGGCAGACGGCAAGGCGAAGGGGTGCCCCGTTCCGGACTGAAAGGCCGCAGCATATACTGTGACGGAAACTAGTGGGGTGGCGACGTGTGCGCCGAGAGAGAGAAAGAGTAAATAATGTCCAAACGGAAGAGAGACCTGGCAAGTGTAATTGATAGATGGTGAGCCTACTCGCCATAAGCCCACTCCACTGCCATTCCTCTGACCCCATGAGACTATTTTCTCTAAAAAACCTTCTGCTGCTCCAGCCAATACAGGGCAGGGAAGGGAAAGCCACGGCAGCTTTGGTGTTGTTTTTGAATGCCGCGCTTTGCTTCGCAGAGGCGCCGAAGCGCTCCGCTGGGGGGCGGAAGATATTCCACACAGAATAGGTGTGTGAAGGCACCCTCTCCCCTTAATATAGTGAATTAGTGCAATCCAGCATACAGGGGCGGACGATAGGACAGTCACCGTACCGCACCTCGAGAGTGGAGGTTGTTTGATCGTTTGTTAAGCAAGTTTAAAACCTGACTGTTCGAGAACAGCCGAATAACCGGTTCCGGCCTTATTGGTAGACACAACATCATGATGCTGCTGCTGTCACGGAAACCCTGGTGGCGACGTGTGCGCCGAGAGAGAGTAATAATGTTCAATAGGTAGACAGACCTGGCTAGTGAAATTCATAGATCGCCCTCCACAGCCATTCCTCTGACCCCATGAGACTATTTTCTCTAAAAAACCTTCTGCTGCTCCAGCCAATACATGGCAGGGAAAGCCACGGCAGCTTTGGTTGTTGTTTTTGAATGCCGCGCTTTGCTTCGCAGAGGCGCCGAAGCGCTCCGCTGGGGGGCGGAAGATATTCCACACAGAATAGGTGTGTGAAGGCACCCTCTCCCCTTAATATAGTGAATTAGTGCAATCAAGCATACAGGGGCGGACGATAGGACAGTCACCGTACCGCACCTCGAGAGTGGAGGTTGTTTGATCGCTTACAAGTTTAAACCTGACTGTTCGAGAACAGCCAATAACTGGTTCCGCCTTGTTGGTAGACGAACATCATGATGCTGCTGCTGTCACGGAACCGTGGTGGCGACGTGTGCGCCGAGAGAGAGTAATAATGTTCATAGGTAGACAGACCCGCTAGGGTGAAATTCATAGATCGCCCTCCACAGCCATTCTCCCTCTGACCCTATGAGACTATTTTTTTCTAAAACCTTCTGCTGCTCCAGCCAATACAGGGTAGGGAAGGGAAAAGCCACGGCAGCTTTGGTTGTTGTTTTTGAATGCCGCGCTTGATTTTCAAGAGAGGCGCTTTAGCGTGCTCCGCTGCTGGGGGGGCAGGTAGAAGATATTCCACACAGAATAGGTGTGTGAAGGCACCCTCTCCCCTTAATATAGTGAATTAGTGCAATCCAGCATACAGGGGCGGACGATAGGACAGTCACCGTACCGCACCTGGAGAGTGGAGGTTGTTTGATCGTTTGTTAGGCAAGTTTAAAACCTGACTGTTCGAGAACAGCCGAATAACCCTGTTCGGGACTTATTGGTAGACACAACATCATGATGCTGCTGCTGTCACGGAAACCGTGGTGGCGACGTGTGCGCCGAGAGAGAGTAATAATGTTCAATAGGTAGACAGACCTGGCTAGTGAAATTCATAGATCGCCCTCCACAGCCATTCCTCTGACCCCAGGAGACTATTTTCTCTAAAAAACCTTCTGCTGCTCCAGCCAATACAGGGCAGGGAAGGGAAAGCCACGGCAGCTTTGGTTGTTGTTTTTGAATGCCGCGCTTTGCTTCGCAGAGGCGCCGAAGCGCTCCGCTGGGGGGCAGAAGATATTCCACACAGAATAGGTGTGTGAAGGCACCCTCTCCCCTTAATATAGTGAATTAGTGCAATCCAGCATACAGGGGCGGACGATAGGACAGTCACCGTACCGCACCTCGAGAGTGGAGGTTGTTTGATCGTTTGTTAGGCAAGTTTAAAACCTGACTGTTCGAGAACAGCTGAATAACCCTGTTCGGGACTTATTGGTAGACACAACATCATGATGCTGCTGCTGTCACGGAAACCGTGGTGGCGACGTGTGCGCCGAGAGAGAGTAATAATGTTCAATAGGTAGACAGACCTGGCTAGTGAAATTCATAGATCGCCCTCCACAGCCATTCCTCTGACCCCATGAGACTATTTTCTCTAAAAAACCTTCTGCTGCTCCAGCCAATACAGGGCAGGGAAGAGAAAGCCACGGCAGCTTTGGTTGTTGTTTTTGAATGCCGCGCTTTGCTTCGCAGAGGCGCCGAAGCGCTCCGCTGGGGGGCAGAAGATATTCCACACAGAATAGGTGTGTGAAGGCACCCTCTCCCCTTAATATAGTGAATTAGTGCAATCCAGCATACAGGGGCGGACGATAGGACAGTCACCGTACCGCACCTCGAGAGTGGAGGTTGTTTGATCGTTTGTTAGGCAAGTTTAAAACCTGACTGTTCGAGAACAGCCGAATAACCCTGTTCGGGACTTATTGGTAGACACAACATCATGATGCTGCTGCTGTCACGGAAACCCTGGTGGCGACGTGTGCGCCGAGAGAGAGTAATAATGTTCACAGTCCACAGACTTATATATATAGTGAAATTCATAGACGCCCTCTACAGCCATTCTCTGACCCTCTATGACTATTTTTTCTAAAAACCTTTCTGCTGCTCCAGCAGCCAATACAGGGCAGGGAAGGGAAAGCCACGGCAGCTTTTAAGGCGTTTTGAATGTCATGACGCAGAGGCTGAAGTGGCCCGCTGGGGGCAGAAGATATTCACACAGAATAGGTGTGAAGGCACCTTCCCTTAATATAGTGAATTAGTGCAATCCAGCATACAGGGGCGGACGATAGGACAGTCACCGTACCGCACCTCGAGAGTGGAGGTTGTTTGATCGTTCGTTAGGCAAGTTTAAAACCTGACTGTTCGAGAACAGCCGAATAACCCTGTTCGGGACTTATTGGTAGACACAACATCATGATGCTGCTGCTGTCACGGAAACCGTGGTGGCGACGTGTGCGCCGAGAGAGAGTAATAATGTTCAATAGGTAGACAGACCTGGCTAGTGAAATTCATAGATCGCCCTCCACAGCCATTCCTCTGACCCCATGAGACTATTTTCTCTAAAAAACCTTCTGCTGCTCCAGCCAATACAGGGCAGGGAAGGGAAAGCCACGGCAGCTTTGGTTGTTGTTTTTGAATGCCGCGCTTTGCTTCGCAGAGGCGCCGAAGCGCTCAGCTGGGGGGCAGAAGATATTCCACACAGAATAGGTGTGTGAAGGCACCCTCTCCCCTTAATATAGTGAATTAGTGCAATCCAGCATACAGGGGCGGACGATAGGACAGTCACCGTACCGCACCTCGAGAGTGGAGGTTGTTTGATCGTTTGTTAGGCAAGTTTAAAACCTGACTGTTCGAGAACAGCCGAATAACCCTGTTCGGGACTTATTGGTAGACACAACATCATGATGCTGCTGCTGTCACGGAAACCGTGGTGGCGACGTGTGCGCCGAGAGAGAGTAATAATGTTCAATAGGTAGACAGACCTGGCTAGTGAAATTCATAGATCGCCCTCCACAGCCATTCCTCTGACCCCATGAGACTATTTTCTCTAAAAAACCTTCTGCTGCCCCAGCCAATACAGGGCAGGGAAGGGAAAGCCACGGCAGCTTTGGTTGTTGTTTTTGAATGCCGCGCTTTGCTTCGCAGAGGCGCCGAAGCGCTCCGCTGGGGGGCGGAAGATATTCCACACAGAATAGGTGTGTGAAGGCACCCTCTCCCCTTAATATAGTGAAATAGTGCAATCCAGCATACAGGGGCGGACGATAGGACAGTCACCGTACCGCACCTCGAGAGTGGAGGTTGTTTGATCGTTTGTTAGGCAAGTTTAAAACCTGACTGTTCGAGAACAGCCGAATAACCCTGTTCCGGACTTATTGGTAGACACAACATCATGATGCTGCTGCTGTCACGGAAACCGTGGTGGCGACGTGTGCGCCGAGAGAGTAATAATGTTCAAGGTAGACAGACCTGGCTAGTGAAATTCATAGATCGCCCTCCACAGCCATTCCTCTGACCCCATGAGACTATTTTCTCTAAAAAAACCTTCTGCTGCTCCAGCCAATACAGGGCAGGGAAGGGAAAGCCACGGCAGCTTTGGTTGTTGTTTTTGAATGCCGCGCTTTGCTTCGCAGAGGCGCCGAAGCGCTCCGCTGGGGGGCGGAAGATATTCCACACAGAATAGGTGTGTGAAGGCACCCTCTCCCCTTAATATAGTGAATTAGTGCAATCCAGCATACAGGGGCGGACGATAGGACAGTCACCGTACCGCACCTCGCGAGTGGAGGTTGTTTGATCGTTTGTTAGGCAAGTTTAAACCTGACTGTTCGAGAACAGCCGAATAACCCTGTTCGGGACTTATTGGTAGACACAACATCATGATGCTGCTGCTGTCACGGAAACCGTGGTGGCGACGTGTGCGCCGAGAGAGAGTAATAATGTTCAATAGGAAGACAGACCTGGCTAGTGAAATTCATAGATCGCCCTCCACAGCCATTCCTCTGACCCCATGAGACTATTTTCTCTAAAAAACCTTCTGCTGCTCCAGCCAATACAGGGCAGGGAAGGAAAACCGACGGCAGCTTTGGTTGTTGTTTTTGAATGCCGCGCTTTGCTTCGCAGAGGCGCCGAAGCGCTCCGCTGGGGGGCAGAAGATATTCCACACAGAATAGGTGTGTGAAGGCACCCTCTCCCCTTAATATAGTGAATTAGTGCAATCCAGCATACAGGGGCGGACGATAGGACAGTCACCGTACCGCACCTCGAGAGTGGAGGTTGTTTGATCGTTTGTTAGGCAAGTTTAAAACCTGACTGTTCGAGAACAGCCGAATAACCCTGTTCGGGACTTATTGGTAGACACAACATCATGATGCTGCTGCTGTCACGGAAACCGTGGTGGGCGACGTGTGCGCCGAGAGAGAGTAATACGTTCAATAGGAAGACAGACCTGGCTAGTGAAATTCAGATCGCCCTCCGCCGTTTCATTCCTCTGACCCCATGAGATCTGCTTTTCTTTCTAAAACCTTCTGCTGCTCCAGCCAATACAGGGCAGGGAAGGGAAAGCGACGGCAGCTTTGGTTGTTGTTTTTGAATGCCGCGCTTTGCTTCGCAGAGGCGCCGAAGCGCTCCGCTGGGGGGCAGAAGATATTCCACACAGAATAGGTGTGTGAAGGCACCCTCTCCCCTTAATATAGTGAAATAGTGCAATCCAGCATACAAGGGCGGACGATAGGACAGTCACCGTACCGCACCTCGAGAGTGGAGGTTGTTTGATCGTTTGTTAGGCAAGTTTAAAACCTGACTGTTCGAGAACAGCCGAATAACCCTGTTCGGGACTTATTGGTAGACACAACATCATGATGCTGCTGCTGTCACGGAAACCGTGGTGGCGACGTGTGCGCCGAGAGAGAGTAATAATGTTCAATAGGAAGACAGACCTGGCTAGTGAAATTCATAGATCGCCCTCCACAGCCATTCCTCTGACCCCATGAGACTATTTTCTCTAAAAAACCTTCTGCTGCTCCAGCCAATACAGGGCAGGGAAGGAAAACCGACGGCAGCTTTGGTTGTTGTTTTTGAATGTCATGCTTTGAGCTTGAAAAGCTGAAGCGCTCCGCTGGGGGGCAGAAGATATTCCACACAGAATAGGTGTGTGAAGGCACCCTCTCCCCTTAATATAGTGAATTAGTGCAATCCAATATACAAGGGCGGACGTTTTCATCACCGTCTCCCACTCGGTGTGTGCAGATTCTCTGATCATTTTGTATAGTATGCTATTAAATCGACCCTCGATTGACTCTGAAGGTCTCCCATTCGGGTGTGCAAGTTTCTGTAGTATGCTATTAAATCGACCCTCGATTGACTTTGACTGTCTCCCATTTGGGTGTGCAAGTTTCTGTAGTATGCTATCAAATCGACCCTCGATTGACTTTGACTGTCTCCCACAGCAGTGTATGCTATCAACTGATTGACTTGTTCCCATTTCTGTGTGTTTACATCCAGACCACAGATTCTGATCACTTCTGCGTGTTTAGCGTTATCAACAACTGACCCTGACTTTTGTGTATGCTAACTGACCATTGATTCTTGACTGTCTCCATTCGGTGCAAGTTTTCAGTATGCTATCAAATCGACCACCGATTGATTTTGACTGTCTCCCATTTGGGTGTGCAAGTTTGCAGTATGCTATCAAATCGACCCTGATGATTCCTGACGGTCTCCCATTCGGGTGCAAGTTTCTGTAGTATGTTATCAAATTGACCTCGATTGACTTTGACTGTCTCCCATTTAAAAAGCCTTTGTAGTATAAGATAAATCGACCTCGATTGATCATTCCCATTCGTGCAAGTTTCTGTAGTATGCTATCAAATCGACCACCGATTGACTTTGACTGTCTCCCATTTGGGTGTGCAAGTTTCTGTAGTATGCTATCAAATCGACCCCCGATTGACTCTGACGGTCTCTCATGCGGGTGTGCAAGTTTCTGTAGTATGCTATTAAATCGACCCCCGATTGACTTTGACGGTCTCCCATTTGGGTGTGCAAGTTTCTGTAGTATGCTATCAAATCGACCCCCGATTGACTTTGATTGTCTCCCATTTGGGTGTGCAAGTTTCTGTAGTATGCTATTAAATCGACCCTCGATTGACTTTGACTGTCTCCCATTCGGGTGTGCAAGTTTCTGTAGTATGCTATCAAATCGACCCCCGATTGACTTTGACTGTCTCCCATTTGGGTGTGCAAGTTTCTGTAGTATGCTATCAAATCGACCCCAGATTGACTCTGACGGTCTCCCATGCGGGTGTGCAAGTTTCTGTAGTATGCTATTAAATCGACCCCCGATTGACTTTGACGGTCTCCCATTTGGGTGTGCAAGTTTCTGTAGTATGCTATCAAATCGACCCCCGATTGACTTTGACTGTCTACCATTTGGGTGTGCAAGTTTCTGTAGTATGCTATTAAATCGACCCCCGATTGACTTTGACTGCCTCCCATTCGGGTGTGCAAGTTTCTGTAGTATGCTATCAAATCGACCCCCGATTGACTTTGACTGTCTCCCATTCGGGTGTGCAAGTTTCTGTAGTATGCTATCAAATCGACCCCCGATTGACTTTGACTGTCTCCCATTTGGGTGTGCAAGTTTCTGTTGTATGCTATTAAATCGACCCCCAATTGACTTTGACGGTCTCCCATGCGGGTGTGGAACTTCTCTGGTATGTTGTAAAATATGACCGAGGTGCCTCTACCCCTTACTATAGTGAAATAGTGCCATCCAGTGTACAAGGGCGGACGCTTTCATCACCGTCTCCCATCACAGGTCGAGTTTCAATGAAAGGGTTTGACAGACATATCCCAAATTTGTGGGTTAGGTTTGGCCGGACGGCTTGTTGTTAAGGTTTGGAATTTTTTTGGCATTGTAATTTAACTCTTGGGCAAGAGGCTTATTCGCCGGTAGCATGGAACGGACGGGCAGCCGTCCATAGCCCCGTCCGTCCTCCTCCGGTTGCGCGCTCCCGCCCGAGCGTAGTATTTTTGGTGCGGGGGCCGGGATTGTCCTCATTCTCTGCTGCTGGAGTTACCAGAGCAGAGCCCGATACCGCCCAAATCAGTAAATTAGTTTAAAGAGCGCCCCGTTATCTTTCTCTCCGTTAATGACAAGCATATGACTGGATAAACCAGGTAGCTGCTGCTGCTGCTGCTGCTGCCGCTGCTATTGGCGATGCCTAACACGGCGGCCAAAATAGTGAGCAGACCGACAGCAAACAAGAAGACATTGGGCGAGGGACCGCACGTTGGCCTTAGAGAAATAGCAAACCAGATGATCACATCAAACTGCACCTTCTCTTGCTATCCTCGGCGCCGGCAGCGCCACCGTGTGTGCCAATCTCCTCCCTTATCCGCTCCTCTCATCATTGGCTTCTCCAGCTCCAGCGAGGCAGCCGACATTGGGCGCAGGGACCGCAAGCACACCCTCCTCCCCTATCCGCCTCCCTCCTCCTCTCATATCTTTACCAGCTCCAGCGAGGCAGCCTGACATTGGGCCAGGGACCGCATACAATCTCTCCCTTATCCCGCCTCTTCTTTGCTCTAGCTCCAGCGAGGCAGCCATTGGCTTAGGACCGCGACGTTGGCCAATCTCCTTATCCGCTCCTCTTCTTTTGCTCCCCAGCTCCAGCGAGGCAGCCGACATTGGGCGAGGGACTGCACGTTGGCCTTAGAGAAATAGCAAACCAGATGATCAGATCAAACTGCACCTTTTCTTGCTATCCTCGGCGCCGGCAGCGCCACCGTGTATGCCAATCTCCTCCCTTATCCGCTCCTCTCCTCTTTGCCCCAGCTCCAGCGAGCAGCCGACATTGGGCGAGGGACCGCACGTTGGCCAATCTCCTCCCTTATCCGCTCCTCTTCTCTTTGCCCCAGCTCCAGCGAGGCAGAAGACATTGGGCGAGGGACCGCACGTTGGCCAATCTCCTCC
>NW_024733012.1:0-2794 GCF_018991925.1 Homarus americanus | reverse complement strand
ATAAATCTTAACTGTCATACTTTGGACAATATTTGTAACTGACATGAAAATATTTATATCTTGGGCACAAAAAGAAATGGTTCACTCCTTCTCTACAGCTATTTATATCAATGCATAAAATTTAATAAAAGAAACATATCCTCTATACAGTACTTTGCACAGTATAACATATTTTATAAATACCTGTATACACCAAACAAAACTTTATTCTTTATCACAGGAAATAAATTCAATTTTTGAAAATCACAGCCTTTATGTATATTATAAATATTCATCCCCCACAAATAATTACCTGCCATACTTATGACAGCTTTTGTAAACAAAAACACCTTTGTCAAAATAAACACATGTATGTTTATTTCCTTCAAATAAAATTAGTTGAATATGTAAGAAATAGAACGAATAACTTTTACTTTAGATGCCAATTTCTGAAATATTACAACATCATTCATATGTTTTAGCCATGGCATCATATGCAGCTCCTGCTTTCCTTAAAACACTATCTAACAAATCCAAAGAATTATTCAATTTTTCATGTGTCTTTTCAATTGCAGTTTGTTGTAGTTTTTGTGTTAACATCATTTCTTTTTTCAGTTTCATTTCCTCCTCATGCTCCCTATTCAATCTGTACAACTTAGATTTATGTAACTCTTCTTGTCTTTTATCACACATTTCATAGACACTTGTCACCCTCCTAGTTCGCCTTGGTTTGCTCCTTGGCCGAGAACCAGATGCCCTGGACACCGAATAAAGGTGTTGGTTGGAAGCATGAGCAGGAGGGGGTGAGGCAATATCACTCGATAGTGAGTCAGGGGCATTGACTGCCGAGGCAGGAGCAATGTTTGGTGAGGCAGGAGCAATGACTGGTGAGGCAGGAACAATGACTTGTGAGACAGGAACAGGGTGAAAATAGAGGTCAATAAACAGTAGATGGAACTTCAGTAAATTGTGCAGAAGACACAGATGATGGCCCTGGGGTAGGACCAGGTAAAACAAGTGGATCATAGCTGGCGTTGAATGAAGCAGTAATTTCATCCCAGGCCTTTCTTTTCCTATAATTTATGGTGTTGCTTGTAGACTTATCCTCAATGATTGGCCTTTGCTCAATATGGCGCAAAAGTGCCATACGTTGGGTTTCAGACAGAGCTGCAGAACGTTCTCTTACTACCTCCATGTTTGATAACCCGCGCGCAAACATTGTTGCCAAGTACTCAGATGAAAAAATTATCTATTTTGTTTCGAACAGATAATAAAGTTCAATTTTATAAAAAAATATATTTTACAATATATTATTGTGCCGGTATAAAATAACAACTAAATATCTCTCAAAATCGTCTTTCTAATTATGTGAAATAATACATTTGGCACACGCGCATGGCCCAAAAAAATTTTGCCATCCGACACGAGCTGCCGTGTTGACACGCTCATGTAAGGGTCTAGGAATATGGCACTCACCGTTGGGTGGTTGCATCCCGACACACGATCATCGAGATGATGATCGTGATCGTCATTATCGTCGTAATGACTAGGAATACGGCCCTAAACCCGAAGCCCCATCTTCCGTCGGTCGGTCGTTGGTGTCAGGTCAAAGTTCAGTTTGTAGTTCACCTCCTGTGATATGTGTCATTTATCGAAACGAAACATGAGGTTAACGTGAAAACAAAACCTCGAAGCAACACGTATAAACAGGGTCGAGTTTTCATCGGATTTTACGTCATGAAATTTTCCATCTTGAGAGAGAAAGAGAGAGAGAGAGAGAGAGAGAGAGAGAGAGAGAGAGAGAGATTGATTGATTGATTCCGATGCTGAAATTAACACTAAAATTTTATACTGTAATTGAGATAAATGCAGGGAAGGTTGGCGTATGGAATTATTGAAGGACGATCACAGAAATGTTTTACCTGTTTCCTGTGATGTAAGTCCAAAATGGTGTTAATTGTCATGGGTTTATACGTCCAAAATGTTCTTCATATCGTAGGGTTTTACATCCAAATATGCCATCCAAGTCCATATGTCCATTCATCCAGTTAGCTGTTTATCCATCCACCGATTCACCCACATACCCATCTCTCATCCCATTCAGTCACCCATCTACCCATCTATCCTCCCATTCAGTCTCCCATCCATCCATCCATCCATCCATCCATCCATCCTTCCATCCATCACACGAGGAATAGAATGACCCACTTATAATTTTTCTCTTTCCTGCTGCACTAAGGATCAACCACCCAGAGTTGTATGGCTACCCTGAGTAAGTACACTCTGTATTCCTCCTTTACTCGATTCTGGGTGTAGGTGGTGGGTAGTGTGTGTTTGTGGGTGAAGAACGTGGATAGTAGGTTTGTTTGTGGGTGTAGGGCGTGGATAGTAGGTTTGTTTGTGGGTGTAGGGCGTGACAGGTGTTTGTCTGGGAAAAGATAGTAGGTTTGTTTGTGCGTAGAACGGATAGTAGGTTTGTTTTCAGGTGAAAAGGGCGTGGATAGTAGGTTTGTTTGTGGGTGTAGGGCGTGGATAGTAGGTTTGTTTGTGGGTGTAGGGAGTGGATAGTAGGTTTGTTTATGGGTGTAGGGAGTGGATAGTAGGTTTGTTTGTGGGTATAGGGCGTGGATAGTAGGTTTGTTTGTGGGTGTAAGGAGTGGATAGTAGGATTGTTTGTACAGGGCGTGATAGTAATGTTTGTGTGTGGGCGTGGATAGTGAGGTTTGTTTCAGGTGCAGGGAGTGATAAGCAGGTTTGTTTTGTGGGTGTGAGGCGTGATAGTAGGTTTGTTTGTGGGTGTAAGGCGGATAGTAGG
>NW_024733011.1:0-5847 GCF_018991925.1 Homarus americanus | reverse complement strand
TAACAAATTCCCCTGATCGAGTATAACAAAGTCCCCTGATCGAGTATAACAAACTCCCCTGGTCAAGTATAAGAAAGTCCCCTATTCGAGTATAACAAAGTCCCCTGATCGATTATAAAAATGGCCCCTAATCGAGTATAACAAAGTCCCCTCATCGAGTATAACAAAGTCCCCTGATCGAGTATAACAAAGCCCCCTCATCGAGTATAACAAAGTCCCCTGATCGAGGATAACAAAGTCCTTGATCGAGTATAAGAAAGTCCCCTGATCGAGTATAACAAAGTCTCCTGATCGAGTATAACAAAGTCCCCTGATTCATATAACGAGCTCCTGATCGAGTATAACAAAGGCCCCTCATCGAGTATATAACAAAGTCCCTGATCGAGTATATAAAAAAGTCCCCTGATCGAGTATAACAAAGTCCCTGATCGAGTATAAAAAAGTCCAATGATCGAGAATAACAAGGTACCCTAATCGAGTATAGCAAAGCCCCCTGATAGAGTATAACAAAGTCCCCTGATCAAGTATAACAATGTCCCCTGATTGAGTATAACAAAAGCCCCTGATCGAGTTTAACAAAGGCCCCTAATCGAGTACAACAAACTCCCCTGGTCAAGTATAACAAAGTCCCCTGATCGAGTATAACAAAGTCCCCTGATCGAGTATAACAAAGTCCCCTGAACGATTATAACAAAGTCGCCTGAACGATTATAACAAAGTCCCCTGATCGAGTATAAACAAGTCCAATGATCGAGAATAACAAGGTACCCTAATCGAGTATAGCAAAGCCCCCTGATCGAGTATAACAAAGGCCCCTCATCGAGTATAACAAAGTCCCATGATCCAGTATAACAAAGGCCCCTCATCGAGTATAACAAAGTCCCCTGATCGAGTATTACAGAGTTCCCTGATCGAGTATAACAAAGTCCACTGATCGAGTATAACAAAGTCCCCTGATCGGGTATAACAAAGGCCCCTGATCGAGTATAACAAAGTCCCCTGATCGAGTATAACAAAGTTCCCTAATAGAGTATAACAAAGACGCCTCATCGAGTATAACAAAGTCCCCTGATCGAGTAGAACAAAGTCCCCTGATCGAGTATAACAAGGGCCCCTGATCGAGTTTAACAAAGGCCCCTGATCGAGTATAACAAAGACCCTTGGTCAAGTATAAAAAACTCCCCTGATCGAGTATAACAAAGTCCCCTGATCGAGTATACCAAAGTCCCCTGAACAATTATAACAAAGGCCCCTCATCAAGTATAACAAAGTTCCCTGATCGAGTATAACAAAGTCCCCTGATCGAGTATAACAAAGTCCCCCTGATCGAGAATAACACAGTCCCCTGATCGAGTATAACAAACCCCCTTGATCAAGTATAACAAAGGCCTCTGATTGAGTATAACAAAGACCCCTGGTCGAGTATAAAAGAGTCCCGTGATCGAGTATAACAAAGGCCCCTCATCGAGTATAACAAAGTCCCATGATCGAGAATAACAAAGTCCCCTCACCGAGTATAACAAAGTTCCCTGCTCGAGTATAACAAAGCCTCCTCATAGAGTATAACAAAGTCTACTGATCGAGTATAACAAAGTCCCCTGATCGGGTATAACAAAGGCCCCTGATCGAGTATAACAAAGTCCTCTGATCGAGTATAACAAACTCCCCTGGTCGAGTATAACAAAGTTCCCTGATCGAGTATAACAAAGTCGCCTGAACGATTATAACAAAGTCCCCTATTCCAGTATAACAAAGTCTCCTGATCGAGTATAACAAAGGCCCCTGATCGAATATAACAAAGGCCCCTGATCGAGTATAACAAAGTCCCCTGATCGAGTATAACAAAGCCCCCTGATCGAGTAAAACAATGTCCCTTGATCGAGTATAACAAAGTCCCGTCACAGAGTATAACAAAGTTCCCTGATCGAGTATAACAAAGCCCCCTCATGGAATATAACAAAGTCCACTGATCGAGAATAACAAAGTCCCTTGAACGAGTATAACAAAGTCACCTGATCGAGTATAGCAAAGTACCCTGATCGGGTATATCAAAGGCCCCTAATCGAGTATAACAAAGGGCCCTCATCGAGTATAACAAAGTTCAATGATCGAGTATAACAAAGTCCCCTCATCGAATATAACAAAGTCCCCTGATCGATTATAACAAATTCCCCTGATCGAGTAGAACAGAGGCCCCTCATCGAGTATAACAAAGTCCCCTGGTCGAGTATAACAAACTCCCCTGGTCGAGTATAACAAAGCCCCCTGATCAAGTATAACAAAGGCCCCAGATCGAGTATAACAAAGTCCCCTGATCGAGTATAACAAAGGCCCCTGATCAAGTATAACAAAGCCCCCTGATCGAGTATAACAAAGCCCTCTCATTGAGTATAACAAAGTCCCCTGATCAAGTATAACAAAGTCCCCTGAACGAGTAGAACAAAGTTGCCTCATCGAGTTTAACAAAGGCCCCTCATCGAGAATAACAAAGGCCTTTGATCGAGTTTACAAAGGCCCCTGTTCCAGTATAACAAAGTCCTCTGATCGAGTCTAACAAAGTCCCCTGAACGAGTATAACAAAGCCCCTGATCGAGTATAACAATGTCCCCCTTATCGAGAATAACAAAGTCCCCTGATCGAGTATAACAAAGCCCACTCCTCAAGTATAACAAAGCCCCTGATCGAGTATAACAAAGCTCCCCTGGTCGAGTATAACAGAGTCCCCTCATCGAGTATAACAAAGGACCCTGATCGAGTATAACAATGTTCCCTGATCGAGTATAACAAAGCCCCCTAATCGAGTATAACAAAGTCCCCCTTATCGAGAATAACAAAGTCCCCTGTTCGAGTATAACAAAGCCCCCTGATCAAGTATAACAAAGGCCCCAGATCGAGTATAACAAAGTCCCCTGGTCGAGTATAACAAAGGCCCCTGATCGAGTATAACTAAGTCCCCTGATCGAGTATAACAAAGCCCCCTCATCGAGTAAAACAAAGTCCCTTGATCGAGAATAACAAAGTCCCCTCACCGAGTATAACAACGTTCCCTGCTCGAGTATAACAAAGCCCCCTCATAGAGTATAACAAAGTCTACTGATCGAGTATAACAAAGTCCCCTGATCGGGTATAACAAAGGACCCTGATCGAGTATAACAAAGGCCCCTCATCGAGTATAACAAAGTCCCATGGTCGAGTATAACAGAGTCCTGTCATCGAATATAACAAAGTCCCCTTATCGAGTATAACAAAGTCCCATGATCGAGAATAACAAAGTCCCCTCATCGAATATAACAAAGTCCCCTGATCGAGTATAACAAAGTCCCCTGAACGATTATAACAAAGGCCCCTGATCGAATATAACAAAGTTACCTGATCGAGTAAAACAAAACCCCCTGATCGAGTATAACAAAGTCCCCTGATCGAGTAAAACAAAGTCCCCAGATCGAGTATAACAAAAGCCCCTGATCGAGTTTAACAAAGGCCCCTCATCGAGTATAACAAAGTCCCCTGGTCGAGTATAACAAAGGCCACTTAATGAATATAACAAAGGTGCCTGAACGAGGATAACAAAGGTCCGTGATCGAGTATAACAAAGTTCCCTGATCGAGGATAACAAAATCCCCTGATCGGGTATAACAAAGTCCCCCTGGTCGAGAATAACAAAGTCCCTTGATCGAGTATAACAAAGCCCCCTAATCGAGTATAACAAAGTGCCCTCATCGAGTATAACAAAGTCCCCTGATCGATTATAACAAAGCCCCCTCATCGAGTATAACAGAGTCCCCTGATCGAGGATAACAAAGTCCTTGATCGAGTATAACAAAGTCCCCTCATCGAGTATAACAAAGTCTCCTGATCGAGTATAACAAAGTCCCCTGATCGAGTATAACAAAGACCTCTGATCGAGTATAACAAAGTCCCCTGATCGAGTATAACAAAGTCCCCTGATCGAGTATAACAAAGGACCCTGATCGAGTTTAACAAAGGCCCTTGATCGCGTATAACAAAGTCCCCTGCTCGAGTATAATAAACTCCCCTGGTCGAGTATAACAAAGTCCCCAGATTGAGTATAACAAAGTCCCTTGAACGATTATGACAAAGGCCCCTGATCAATTATAACAAAGCCCCCCTCATCGTGTATAAGAAAGCCCCCTCATCGAGTATAACAAAGTCCCCAGATCAAGTATAACAAAGTCCCCTGAACAAGTATAACAAAGTCCCCTGATCGAGTATAACAAAGTCCCTTCACCGAGTATAACAAAGTTCCTTGATCGAGCATAGCAAAGTCCCCTGATCGGGTACAACAATGTTCCCTAATCGAGTATAACAAAGCCCCCTTATCGAGTATAACAAAGTCCCCTGATCGAGTATAACAAACTCCCCTGGTCGAGTATAACAAAGTCCCCTGATCGAGTATAACAAAGTCGCCTGATCGAGTATAACAAAGTCCCCTGAATGATTATAACAAAGGCCCCTCATCGAATACAGCTACTCAATTTGAGTGTACAAAACCCCTGATCAGAGTATATAACAACAAAGTCCCCTGATCGAGTATAACAAAGTCACCAATGCTATAACAAAGTCCTGATCGATATAACAAAAGTCCCCACTTATATACATTAAAGTTCTTGACCGAGCATAGTTAAAGTTCTCGATCGTAGAACAACACTGTTCCTTAATCGAGTATAACAAAAGCCCCTGATCGAGTATAAAGTCCCCATCATAACAAAGCTCTGACGGAGTATAACAAAGTCCCTGGTCGAGTATAACAAACTCCCCTGGTCGAGTATGACAAAGTCTCCTGATCGAGTATAACAAAGTCCCTTGATCAAGTATAACAAAGGCCTCTGATCGAGTATAACAAAGTCCTCTGAGCGATTATAACAAAGGCCCCTGATCGAGTATAACAAAGTTCCCTGATCGAGTATAACAAAGGCCCCTGATCGAGTATAACAAAGATCCCCTGGTCGAGTATAACAGCGTCTTCATCGAGTTTAACAAAGGCTCCTCATCGAGGAGTAACAAAGTCCTGATCGAGTATAAATAAATTCTGATCGAGTAGTAAACAAAGTCCCTGATCAGAGTATAATAAAGTCCCTGATCGAGTATAATAAAGGCCTCTGATCGAGTATAAATACAAAGTCCCTGGCTTAGGAGTATACCAAATCCCTATCGAGGCAACAAGTCCCATGATCGAGAATAACAAAGTCCCCTCATCGAATATAACAAAGGCCCCTGATCAAGTATAACAAAGTCCCCTTATCGAGTATAACAAAGTCCCCTGAACGATTATAACAGAGGCCCCTGATCGAATATAATAAAGTTACCTGATCGAGTAAAACAAAACCCCCTGATCGAGTATAACAAAGTCCCCTGATCGAGTATAACAAAGGCCCCTGATCGAGTATAACAAAGTTTCCTGATCGAGTATATCAAAGTCCCCTGATCGGGTATAACAAAGTCCCCCTGATCGAGAATATCACAGTCCCCTGATCGAGTATAACAAAGCCCCCTGATCAAGTATAACAAAGGCCCATGATCGAGAATAACAAAGTCCCTGGTCGAGTATAACAAAGTCACGTGATCGAGTATAACAAAGTCCCCTCATCGAATATAACAAAGTCCCCTGATCGGGAATAACAAAGTCCCCTCATCTAATATAACAAAGTCGCCTGATCGAGTATAACAAAGTCCCCTGATCGAGAATAACAAACTCCCCTGATCGAGTATAACAATGTCCCCTGAACGATTATAACAAAGGGCCCTGATCGAATATAACACAGTTACCTGATCGAGTAAAACAAAACCCCCTGATCGAGTATAACAAAGTCCCCTGTTCGAGTATAA
>NW_024733010.1:0-2013 GCF_018991925.1 Homarus americanus | reverse complement strand
ACTACCACCACTACCACTGTTATCTTATCCACCTACTACCACCACCACCACTGTTATTTTGTCCACCTACTACCACCACCACCACTGTTATCTTGTTCCACCTACTACCACCACCACCACTGTTATCTTGTTCCACCTACTACCACCACCACCACTGTTATCTTGTTCCACCTACTACCACCACCACCACTGTTATCTTGTTCCACCTACTACCACCACCACCACTGTTATCTTGTCCACCTACTACCACCACCACCGCTATCTTGGGTTCCACCCACTACTACCACCACCACTCTTATCTCGTCCACCTACCACCACCATCACCACTGTTATCTTATCCACCTACTACCACCACCACCACTGCTATCTTGTCCACCTACTACCATCACCACCACTGCTTGTCTCCTTGTCCACCTACCACCACCACCACCACCGTCATCTTGGTCCACCCACCACCACCACCACCACTGTTATCTTGTCCACCTACCACCACCACCACCACTGTTATCTTGTTCCACCTACTACTACCACCACCACTGCTATTCGTCCACCTACTACCACCACCACTGTTATCTTGTCCACCCACACCACCACCACCACCGTTATCTTATCCACCTACTACCATCAACACCACTGCTATCTTGTCCACCTACTACCACCACCACCGTTATCTTATCCACCTACACCACCAGACCACCACTGTTATCTTATCTACCTACCACCACCACCACCGTTATCTTATCCACCTACTACCATCACCACTGTTATCTTGTCCACCTACTACCACCACCACCACCGTTATCTCATCCACCTACCACCATCACCACTGTTATCTTGTCCACCTACTACCACCACCACCACCGTTATCTTATCCACCTACTACCACCACCACCACTGTTATCTTATCTACCTACTACCACCACTATCGTTATCTTGTCCACCTACTACAACCATTATTGTTACCTTAATTAACAAAAGAGATATTGTCGTTATTATTCATGACTTTCCCATATTCCCATAGCCACCACCACTTCCACCATTGCCACCATCATCATAGCAGCTATTACAATACATCACCAGTACCAGCACCTCTACTAGCCACCACAATTTCCAGCTACCGCCACCATCATCGTCACCATCTTCATCACCATCACCATTATCATCAACAACAAGTACCAGTATAACGTCAAGGTCGTTAGTTTTTGTCGTTATTTTTACCATCACTATTACCATCACCATTATCGAAATCACTGCCATCACCATCATCACAATTATCACCATAACCATGAATATTACCACCACTCTCGCCTTTAACATTATAATTTCCTTCTTTTAGTTATCAAAATTACTAATACTACTATTAATACTACTATCATCATCACTATTAATATCTTCACCACCACCATCACCTACCATCACCATCTCCACCACCACTACCATCACCACCACCACCCCTACCTCCTACCATCACTTATCATCACCACCACTATAAACTATCATCACCACCACCACTTACCATCACCATCATCGCCATCACCACCACCATCACCTATCCTCACCGCCACCACCACCACCACCACCACCATCACCACCATCACCACCACCACCATCATCGTCATCATCACCTTCATCGCCATCACCACCAGCACTACCACAATTATCACCATCACCACCACTACCATCACCACTACTACCATCACCACCACAATTACCACCACCATCACCACTATCACTACCATCTTCACTACCATCATCACTACCATCTTCATCATCACTACAACCACCACCATCACCGCAAAAATCACCACCACCATCACTATCATCACCAACATCACCAACATCATCACCACTATCACCATCATCATCAGCATCACCACCACGATCATCACCACCACCATCATCACCACCATCATCACCACCACCCCCAAAACCACAACCACCATCACCACCATCATCATCACCCTCATCACCATCACCACCACCATCATCACCACCCCCAACATCATCATCACC
>NW_024733009.1:0-13680 GCF_018991925.1 Homarus americanus | reverse complement strand
ATTATGTACCGTTTATCAGTGTAATTTGTGGTAATGGACTGCCCAATGTAATTATATATATTGTCTTACTGAAAAAAATGCGGTGTAACCAAGATTAAGTTTTATAGAGTTTGTATTTAAGGATTATTCTCCTATACTTCTCTTAGATTCTGAATATATTTTTGTTTTATTATTTCAGTGTATTGTAATGTGTAGTTAGTTACACTATAGATATATAATAATTGCTTTAAGTTTGGTTGGGAGTGTGGAAGGTGTTGTGGTGTGTGATGTACAGGTGTGTACAGGTGGTAGTTACACCTGACTTCGAGGCAGGTGTGTATAGGTGCCAGATACACCTATGGTTACAACACAGGTGTATCCGGCAGCAGTAGTAACAAAGGGGCTATATGGGCTCCGGCGGCCATGTCGTGACACCGGCCGGCAGAATCCCCCGGTGAAAAAGGGAAACAAGATGGCCGTCCCCCATTCTATATGTAAACAACTCGACCTGAAATGTTGTTTATTGGACATTTTTCTCATTAGGGAGTCGAACCCTTGTTTTGAGTTGGTGTTCAGCTACCGTGGCTGACGGCCATCACCTGTGATTCAACTGGTAGAATTAAGTGTAATAATAATAATAATAATAATAATAATAATAATAATAATAATATTAATAATAATAATAATAATAATTAACGGTTTATTGAAACAGCTTGGCAGCCAGAAGGCTGAAAATATACAGTTACATATTTGGGGAATGGGTTTCGAATTACAAATAATATACAAGTAACATAAGTGATACAAATAAGATATATAATAACTAGATGGGGAAAAGGTCAAACTACAGTGCATTTCAACATAGTGACAGTGCAAGAAGTAGTATTTACTGGGAGTGAATACACTGGTTTATTACAAGTTATTGATAATTTTTACAATGGTTGGGACTGGGCTGTTCTTATAGCGATCAGTTCGTGCACTTATGGGCTGGATGCGGTTGTGGTGTCAAACAGCAATTCTCGGGCTAGGGATCTCAGGTGGTAGTAGGAGCCGGTGTCGAGGATGGTGTAGAAGCTTCTTAGCAAATTTGCAGATGTGGTCGTGGTGATGGTCAGTGAGAGTCGAAAGGGTCAGTGTGTTGAGCGCTTCTTGATATGTGGAGTAGGAAGGGGAGAGAATAATCTTGCATGCCTCTTGGGTCCCAGTTTTAATGGGCCCCAATTCTAATTGGTCACATTTCCAATGGTTCTCAGTCCTAATGAGCCTCAGTCCAAAGATACCACAGGCCTAATGGTTTCAGTCTTAATAGACCTCAGTCTTAATGAGTCCCAATCCTGACGGCTCTCAATACTAATGGGCCTCAGTCCTAATAGTTTAAGGTTGGGACCCATTAAGACTGGCTTCTATTTACCTTACAAGCACTGTGTTCTACCGTGTCATCCCGTGTGTGTGTGATTTCCCGTGTCAGGTGGTATAATACGCAGGTGAGTGGCTGCCAGGTAGGGTGGGTGAGGGTGGGCACCTTGATGCAGGGGAAGGTGAGTTCCTGATGCTGATTCACACCAGTGTCATGATGAGGTAATCTTATCACCTTATTAGTGTACGATGAGTGGGTGGGCGTGGTGTGGAGGGGTGGGGGCGCGTAAGGGGTAGGCAGCAAGGGGCGTGGTGTATGGTGGGGGGAGGGTAAGGGGCGTGTAGGGGTAGCTAAGTGGGCGTGTTGAGTTGGGCAAGAGGGAGGCGTGGTGGGTGTAGGGGCGTGTATAGGAGGCGGGAAGTGGTGATGGCGCGCGCCACTAATCACTCTGACCTTACTGAACACAACCCATTATACAGCATAATTAGTGTTGCTTCCATCAGCCTCACACAGTCAAACACACTATTTACATTTTCTCTTCACATATATTTTATTTTATTCGTTTCAAGTGGGACTCGAATTTCAGCCTTGGAGTCGAAGAGGAATTTTTTTAGGAGAAGTTGAAAAGAAATCGTGTTTAGTTGAAGACGAATGTGTTCTTATATAAAAGTGAAGGAATTAACCAGACGTGTTTGATTGTTTGGGAGTCTCTATCTCTCACACTCGAGTCCAAGATGTCCCCCTTGAGGACGGTGTTCGTGTAGCGTCGTCAAACTCGCTCTTGGTTTTTATTCAGCAGGAAGAGCTACACCCGCCACCTGGTGTTGGCCGTGTCTGGTGACCATCATATTAACAAGGCCGCTCTCTCGTGCCTTGTCCACACGCCACCCCCCACCTCCATATTGTACCGTTTTGTCCTTTATTAACGGTGGTGTTACTACAGGCAGCGTGGTGTGGGGGGAGGGCCGCTGCTTCACATTGTTCAGTCTTTGACGTGTAACACAAAACGTGAGATGTTGTGGTCCTTCACTACCTCACAACACACACATCTCCTAGTTACCACATGCTGTTGTTATTAAAGCTCCACCAATGAGTACGCGTCGCTGTCTCGTCCTTTGCTCCGCCGACCATTACAGTGTGTAGCTGTAGGACTCGCCGCCGTGTTTGTTTCATGTAGCGACACTAAACTCCCGGAAATTTGTAGGTGTTAAGCTGGAGCGTTTGAGCTGTTGTTGTCGTCACCTTGTTGATGTTTTGTAGGTCCGTGTTGGCTGAGGATTGTTGTTAGTGTTTCTTAAGGCATTAATAAACTAGTCATGAGGTTCTATAGGAATTATATCCTGCTGTTCTTTTTGTTCTTGTTCTTTTTATTGTTGTTGTTGTTCTTCAGTTGCATAATTCGAGTTGTGATTATCAGTAGAAGTTTGACGGGCTGGATTCTCTTATCGTTTCTTTAATTCATAAACAAGAACCGTAAACACAAGAGCAAAACAAAGACATAACCAATGAACTAAAAACAAATATATTGAAGGTTTAAATTTCTGGGATAGATTTAAATAGATCTTGGGTATATTTTCTCGTTCTTGGAGGTCAGGCCAGGCCAGGCCAGGTCAGGTCATGTCATGTTAGGTGTACCGAATACGCTAGCAGAGGTGGTCAGATGCCTTGGGAATACTGCAGAGTAATTGAGGTCAGGTCAGGTGGCCTCAATACCTGCTTCAAGGTGTAATAGAGGTGAAAAATAATGGGTTTCTTGATTGGATCTGGTTAAGTCAGGTCAGGTAAAGTCAGATACAGAGGCTGGGTGTATGACTGTGGGTTGGTGGGTGTATGACTGTGGGTTGGTGGGTGTATGACTGTGGGTTGATGGGTGTATGACTGTGGGTTGGTGGTGTATGACCGTGGGTTGATGGGTGTATGACTGTGGGTTGGTGGGAGTATGACTGTGGGTTGATGGGTGTTTGACTGCGGGTTGGTGGGTGTATGACTGTGGGTTGGTGGGTGTATGACTGTGGGTTGGTGGGTGTATGACTGTGGGTTGATGGGTGTATGACTGCGGGTTGGTGGGTGTATGACTGCGGGTTGGTGGGTGTATGACTGTGGGTTGGTGGGTGTATGACTGTGGGTTGGTGGGTGTATGACTGTGGGTTGGTGGGTGTATGACTGTGGGTTGGTGGGTGTATGACTGCGGGTTGATGGGTGTATGACTGGGTTGGTGGCTGTTTGACTGTGGGTTGGTGGGTGTATGACTGTGGGTTGATGGGTGTATGACTGTGGGTTGATGGGTGTATGACTGTGGGTTGGTGGCTGTATGACTGTGGGTTGGTGGGTGTATGACTGTGGGTTGGTGGGTGTATGACTGTAGGTTGATGGGTGTATGACTGGGTTGGTGGGTGTATGACTGTGGGTTGGTGGGTGTATGACTGTGGGTTGATGGGTGTATGACTGTAGGTTGATGGGTGTATGACTGTGGGTTGGTGGGTGTATGACAGTGGTGACAAGGATTATTTGAGCTTGACAAAATTTAGATAGATAGCAGCATGGTTTAGTCGTGTTCAGTTTAGTTTAAATTGTGTTTAGGTTAGGTTGGGTCATGTCAGGTACAGAGTTTGGCCAGGGTCCTTTATTCAAGCTGTCAGGGTTAAACTTCCTTCCTAGAAAGATGAACACACGAACCTACGGACGACACACGAACACAATAACACATGATCATACACGGAAACGAACACACGAATGGACATACTCAGGATATCAGGGAATAAATATAAAATTATAAAAATGCATAAAAAGTCTTTGACGGATAAACAACTTTGTAATGTTAGAATCGATATTACTGATATTATAGAAAATCAAACTAACTTCCTTTAAACACTCTTGGCTCTTCCTGTGTATAAGAAGAGTTTAATCTGGTATATTTTTTTTTCTAGTAATTGGTGTTATCAGGGGAAGAGATTGTGTCGTTTGTGGTCTGTCATTCAAGGTTGTTTAGTGTTTGAAGCTCGTTAATTCATTATGCTTGTAGCCCCCATCTCTGCATACAACCCTGGTGCTTCTTGCTGTTGATACTCCCACGAAAATAAATTGTCAGATTAACGAAACGAAGATTAAAAAATTTTGTTTTAATTCACGGATTAACCATACTTCACCCAATCTAACTTAACCTATCCTAACCTAACCTAACCTAATCTAATCATAATTGTGTTTTAAAAAAAGGTTTACAGGCATAGGTAACAAGCTGGTCCTTTAACGGGAGAACACAAGGCTTCCCAACCCTCACCTGATGAAATAGAATCACTATACCCAACCTGATCTAATTAAGGACACGTTAGGCTTTGTAAGATAGTTTAGTTTGAAGTGTTGTGAATCTCCGTGGGTGTTATAGATTCACTTGGTATACTACATGTGTAAAGTCAGGATATATACAATGTGTGTTGATTTTTCTACCCGTGTGTTAAATATTTTTGTGGGGAGGGGGAGGTATTTTCCTGTCGGTTTCCACTCTAGCTTTCCACCAATGTTATTTCACCCTTCTAGATTTCTATACCCTTTGATCCACCTTACCTAAGAGTGGAATGAGATAAATAGAATTGGTGGAGTGGAATGTCTGTATAATTGATGTCAGGATCCAACTCTGCCCTGGACGACACAGGATTGATCGTCACTGGTGTTGTAAGACTGTACAGAAAACCGCCTCTTGTGTTGTTCCCACGTATTAAAGAGCGATGAAGGTAAACTGAACAAGCACGCTGGGCAATGCTCGTTGTTGTAGTGGAATACACACGAAACCCAGTCAGTTGAGGGTGTAAATCTTCGCCTGCCTCTGGAATGCACTACACAGGCTATGCCAAAACTGAGATATACTCGGCATGTCAACACTGAGACACACATGCTATGCTAACAAACATATACTCACATAAACTATGCCAATATTAAGACACATACACTATGCGAAACACCGGCTGTGCCTAAACTAATGATTCCCCGCTCTACATGAACGCTGAGATAACAAGTTGACTTTTTTTTATCGAGGAGGAGCCAAAGTCTTTCACGATAGTCACCGTCTTAGCTAAACTTGTTAACATGGTTAGCAACTTCTGGAAACATCGCGCTTAACCGAGTTATCAAGTTGTGAATAAGCTGACTCACAAAGGAGACGTATTCCTCGACGAATTAATCTTACCAGCTTACAAGCTCTTTATTAATTAATGACAAGCGTTACACCTGTCCGCCATTCTAGGCCACGCCTCTCACCCCCCCCCTCCCCTTAAGTCAATAGCCTTCAAAAGCAGTGAAAGACGAAATTGGTTCTTATAATCATGACTGCTTTCTCGGGACATTGTGTATACAACACACTCTAAACTAAGCCTAGGTACCTTCTTAACCCCTCATAATCCGCCGATGGAAAGTCTGGGACTCTGACCATATTTTCATTATTTTTCCTTTCCAAATTTAGGGTAAACCTGATTTCTCTGTGATCACTGTTCCCAAGTTCTTCCCCTATTGTGATATCTCTGATAATATTTTCTTTATTTGTTCATACTAGGTCTAATATATTGTCACCTCTAGTAGGTTCTGTAATTAGTTGATTCAAAAAATTGTCCTGTACTGCGTCTAGGAAGTCTTCAGATTCATAGTCACCTACAATGTTGTCCCAGTCAATATTTCTGAAGTTGAAATCCCCCATAATGCATAGGTTGTTGTATATTGCTGCCCTACTCATTTCCTGCCATATGGGCTGAGTTGCTTCTTTCCCAAGACTTGGGGGCCGGTAAATCACTCCCATAATTAGTTTTCGCTTCTTTCTGCCATTTCTACCCATACAGACTCAGTTCCTATTTCACCCTTTATTGTATTATTAATGCACCATTTTAATGTATCTCTGACGAAGAGTGCAACTCCTCCCCCCTTCCTACCTTCCCTGTCCTTGTGAAAAAGGTTGTACCCTTCTTTGTGTTACTCAGATAAAAAGTTCTTGCTCGCCAGATTCATCCAGGTTTAGGTGGCTACTATGACGTCTACATTCTCAGTACATACAACCGCTCTCAGCAAGTCTATTTTATTTCTAATGCTCCTACTGTTTGTATAGTACACATTTAAACCTACCCTTCCCTGGTCCTGTTTTACCCCTTGTTCTGAGTAACCAATTATACTCCCCTCTATCTACTGGCGAAACTTCCCCTTCGGAGTGACAATTTCACGCTCCAGACAAGTGTACCCCGTCACGACTGTACAGGTAGTCGTTGCCGTAGAATCGTCGCCAGTTATCAATGAACGCCCAACCATTGCTTACACAATGTTTTTTTTATTCCAGTCGGCAATTTATAGCAATTGCCTTGGACAGCCTTTCACCGCCAACTCCTCTTCTAGACGAGACACCACATACTATTGGGTTCCCTACCCTATCACTAATCTTCCCTAATGCCTCCCTATACCTGCTGAAAAGTTCCTCACTCCTAACCTTTCCTATGTCGTTGCCTCCTACTCTAAGACACACTACCGGATTGGTACTTCCCCTGACAAGACTCTATCTATCCTCTCAGCTACATGCCCTATCCCAGCCACAGGAGAACACACCTAAGTCCTACGTTTCCTATCTCTTGCACAAAAAGTCTAATCTAAGAACCTCACCTAATGTCTACATTATTAATATAATGAGCACAACAGGGAGGAAAGGTTATCCTGTAGGCAATTGTACATAGTTACAATCTCTCTCTCTCTCTCTCTCTCTCTCTCTCTGTGCCCTATTGGACATAGGAACATTAATAGTAGCAGACAAGTCAGAGGAAGAGAGACCAGTTCTGATCACTGTGGATTTACAACGTGAACTGGATGATGTAAGGAGGGAGAGAGATGTTCCTCTCACTGAGAAAAAAAAAAGGATGGGAGAAGGAGAGGATTTATTTGCAAGACCAAAGAGAAAATACTTTTATCAAGGCTACTGCTGCGACTAATGATGTTTTTAGTAGTTTTTTTTCTCTTCCCAAGTGATTTTGTTCTCAACTGGTGTCCCTGTAATATACTGGTCTGAGGAGGATATCAGTCGAGTACTGACCTTTCGCAGCTTAAGCCCGAAAGCTTATCACTACTTGCCTGATAGAAGTCAATTTCGTTTCCCATCTATCAGTACACTGCATCGTTGGATTCTCAGCTCAATGTGGAACCAGGTGTGTTGCATGCACTTCTGCAACTGTTGTACCATAAATGTGAGTCTATGGATGACTGTAAACGTCTACGTGTTTAATCTTTTGATGAAACAAGTGTCAGTGAAGGTAACACTTGTCTTGTGAGGTCATAATTCCTGTCACATCACTCACACCTGGAGGCAAAGGCAGCACCTGTGATCACCTGCTCTAACTGCCCCCCCCCACCACCCATAATCTGATAATCTGTTGTCAGTGGCTGTAACACTTATCATATGAAGTCATAACTCCTGTCACCTCATGTCTACATTATTAGTATAATGGACAAACAGGGAGGAAAAGAACTCCTGTAGGCAACTGTATATATAGTCATCATTACCCTATCTTAAGCTGCAGTTATTTAAATACAAGACTATAACTGAAATACATTGTTTTTCTTTTAACCTTTCCTTCTGTGTATCACCCACCACACTGACTGGTGTCCTTAGCTAAAGTTATATGCAAGATTAAACTCTCTATTAGTATTATTTTCTATGTGAGATACTGAGATAACAAAGTACAGTATATAGAACCATAAAATGTTCTGTTTATAAGAGGTGAGAGGTAGGCGAGGAAGTCTGCCTGCTGACGTCAGCAAAGCTCCACCCACCTTGGCCTAGGCTAGCCTAGTCTAACCTGACCTAACCTAACCTAACCTAACCTTGTGTAAAACAAGTCTAGCCTAGCCTAGCCTAGCCTAGCCTAGCCTAACCTGACCTTATCTAACCAAAACTAACCTAACCTTGATCTGATCTGATCTGATCTAATATAGTGATTAGTTTTAATCAGATTGTTATACGTCTTTTTGATCAGTCTAAGTTTCTTTCATCTTACTCTTCATTTTTTCTCTGTTGTTCATCTTTGTTATATTGTTTTCTTTATGCTTTCTTTTCTTTCCCTCCTCCTCCTCTTCTTATTCCTCTATTGTTCTTTAAGAAATCAGGATAACTGTTAAGATTTGTTGACCAATTTTCTCTACATTTTCATTAAGAGATTACTTATTAAAACAACATTATCTGTATTTATATTATCTGAAGAGGAGTCCCGGCCACAACAAACGCCCCCCACACTAACATAATGAAACACTCCAGTAAATTATGTAAATATTCAAAAGGATTTGGATTTAATTGTAGTTTGTTTAATTTTAGGAACATTTCATTAGTGTTAACGGGAGGCAGGTAATGGCTATTATTAAAAAGCTTCCCTTATAATGACTACGGTCCCTCCAGCCAGACTTATACTAGCGTCTAAAGCCAAGGTGTGGTAGAGTCAAGGTTACCCACTGAAAAGTTTATTTGGATAAGTTCGGTGTGATTCTATTAGGTTTGGCTCCATTAGGCGGTGTAAGGTTACCTGGAGTGGATGATTATGTGTTGGGTGGGGCGGAGAGGAGTCACACCAGGTTAGTTAGACTCCAGTTAGTGTGTATTTTATCCCTTTAACTCTCAAAGGAAAATTAAATAGATTAGTTGTTTTATAAGATAATTATTTAATTTTAATTCATCGGTTTATACTTTCATGATGTTACGTAAGTCTATAAATTCACTTAATTATTTTAATGGCAGGATAATAAAAAGATACCTGCTGTAATTACCGTGTTGGAAACTACAATTAGACAACCAAAACAGCATCATCGGCCATTACAGAGCGTTATTTTGTATAATGTAAGCACTTAAGTCAGTGGCCTAAAGCCTCAGGGCTGCTGTGTGAGGTGGTTCAGTCACGATACAAACATTACCAACATGTTTATCTTCACCAGGTGGGCTTAACATGACCAGGTGATGCCTTACTAACTCTTGGATTATTATTGTTGTTTAGTGAATTTGTATGAAGCTGCAAGATCATCTTACACCTCTTGGAGAAAATTGGGTAAAAAAAATTTTTCATCCCAATTTCCCCAATTGGTAGATATTTTTTTTTTTTTATTTTGGTATTCTTTAACCTACCTTACCTGACCTCACCTGACCTAACCTGAAAATAATCCTAGTGATAATGGTAAAAAAATGCCAAATACCTATTGGAATAAAAACGAATATTAACCGATATTTTTGTATTATGGAGAAAACAAAATCTTCAAAAAAGTACAAAAAGTTAAAAACATAAATCAATATTTATAACAACTCCTCCAGGTATCTTTTGTTAGTTTCACCTTCAGTGTCCTCATGACTGTCCTTGTCATTTTACTATTGTTTGTCTTCCTGTATCTTGGATGTTCTCTATGTCACAGTTTGTGTTTGTTCTTTATTGTACTTCGTCACTGTCCATGTTTTACTGCATTATATTTCTTTGTTGTGATAAAATAGTTCCAAGACCTTCAGTTATAAACAATAATCATATGAAAGTCTTTGACAACAACTTAAATTATTCCTTATTTTCGTTACTTAGATCCATTGAATTCTTGTGTCCGTGTCCGTGACAATGATAATGAAAGGACTTATATTGAGTAGTCTCTCAGGTTTTCATTCGACTGTAAACATACAGTAAACATACAAAGCTGTAGTGAGACTGCTGGAGTTATGCTGCATCATATTAATGCAGCATGCAGCATAATGCGACCTCCTCTCCCTCCCTCCCCGACATGACAGCATAATGCAGCTCCCTCTACCTCCCTCCCCAGCATGACAACATAATGCAACTCCCTCTCCCTCTCTCCCCAGCATGACAGGATAATGCAGCTCCCTCTCACTCCCTACCCAGCATGACAACATTATGCAGCTCCCTCTCCCTCCCTCCCCAGCATGACAGCATAATGCAGCTCCCTCTCCCTCCCTCCCCAGCATGACAGCATAATGCAGCTCCCTCTCCCTCCCTCCCCAGCATGACAGCATAATGCAGCTCCCTCTCCATCCCTCCCCAGCATGACAGCATAATGCAGCTCCCTCTCCCTCTCTCCCCAGCATGACAGCATAATGCAGCTCCCTCTCCCTCCATCCCCAGCTTGACAGCATAATGCAGTTCCCTCTCCCTCCTTCCCAGAGCATGACAGCATAATGCAGCTTCCTCTCCTCCTTCCCACATGACATCACAATGCAGCTCCCTCTCCCTCCTCCCCAGCATGACAGCATAATGCAGCTCCCTCTCCCTCCCTCCCCAGCATGACAACATTATGCAACTCGCTCTCCCTCCCTCCCAGCATGACAGCATAATGCAGTTCCCTCTCCTCCCTCCCCAGCATGACAGCATAATGCAGCTCCCTCTCCTTCTCTCCCCAGCATGACAGCATAATGCAGCTCCCTCTCCCTCCCTCCCTCCCCAGCATGACAGCATAATGCAGCTCCCTCTCCCTAACTCCCTCCTCAGCATGACAGTATAATGCAGCTCCCTCTCCCTCCCTCCCCAGCATGACAACATTATGCAGCTCCCTCTCCCTCCCTCCCCAGCATGACAGCATAATGCAGCTCCCTCTCCCTCCCTCCCCTGCATGACAGCATAATGCAGCTCCCTCTCCCTCCCTCCCCAGCATGACAGCACCCTGAAGTTCCTTAATGAGTTGGGCTCCAGACTTATTGAAACTACCAGAGACTCCAGGGCATCGATCTACTATTTACAAGACAACCAATTGGGAGATGATGGTAAGGGAAGGCGAAAGACATCAGGTAGATTTTTACAGAACTTAATTTGGTTGGGACACAAAGACAGGCTGGAAGGGTGAGGTATGAGGATCTGGTAGGGTGGAATATGAGGGACTGGAATGGTAGGGTATGAGGGATTAACAGGGTAGGGTATGAGGGACTAACAGGGTAGGGTATGAGGAACTAGAAGGGTAGGGTATGAGGACTGGCAGGGTGGGGCATAAGAGACTAACAAAACTGGGTAGAAGGGTGTGACAATCTCCTCTTCTACACTAATCACGCCACACGTTCTCCCTAAGTCATCAAAAAATATACATTTGTCATGGTGTTCAAAAATTCCTCTTTTACCAACACAAGCTCTCGTTCTTGTAGCCATTGTGATTTAGGCTGAGGGGATAGAGAGATATAGTGAAAGAAGTAGGAACAGATAAAGAGAATGACAGACATAGATATGAGGATATAATAATTGTGGAAGGGGAAGGAAAGAGGAGGTGGAGATAGTGGTAGAGGAAGCAGGGAAGGAGAGTAGGGGAGAGAGAGTGATGATATATTAAGGTTAATAGAGACAAGGGGGGATAGGATAGGTAAAGAGGATACGACAGGGCAGATTTAATCTAATTTCATGGGTAAGAGATGGCAGGAAACCTAGTGAGTGAGTGAGTGGGACAACCATTGATCGTGATCACGCCCCAGTCCACAAGATCGTACACACAAAATAGTCAAAGGAACAGAGGGAACATATTCGGCTTGTTGTCGAACACTTGAATCAAAGGAGCAATAAGTTATTACTGAGTCACTGCACGTTGACTACATATTATAGTGTTTGTAAAGATCTTTCTTGTTACACTGGTCGAGAAGATCAGATAGCGACCGTACGTGAGCTGTGGCCCATATCTACAGAACCTCGACCATATTAGTTGGTAAAATTGTCTTCGTTTTCTTTGGTGAGTGATCGTGTATTTCCAGATGTAATAACTGAAATGTGTTCAGTGTCTCCAGCAGGACCCGGCTGTACTCTCTTATTGCTGGGACCTCTATCAATCTGCCTACACGAATATCAATAAGACCCGTTTCAACTTCTACAAACTTTAAGAGCGTTCGGTCGAGGAGTTCAGGTACGAAAAAAGTATGTTAAGTGAGAATAAATTAACACGAGGCCAGTCAGTGTGTCAAAACAAGGTCGGGCCCACATCAACTGGCAATATAATCACATAAGGCGGATCATGACGATAACACATTTGTGCTTATTGTTTCATCAAAGTACTTAGGCAACATGTTAAATCTATTGTTTGTGTGAAAATAAAAGGAGAAGCTGTACAGGTTGATCCACAGTTCCTGTTTCAACATCTAACAAAAGCATCAGGGAGAGTGTAAGGCAGGTGAGTAGTGTAACCACCCACTGTACTCTCAAGGGTCTGGCCTAAGAAACACCTTATGGACTATGAGCTGTACACTGCTGCATCACATTAACCACTAGGAGTTGTAAACAAACACTCCAAAAGTGCCTTTATGGAGGAGACCGATGAATTTCAAAATGAACACTGTGACTCCTGTTGTCTCGGTAGGGTCGTCAAAATCCTTTGTCTGTTGTGTCATATCGTCTAACACAAAATCGTAAACATACTTTTTGGAGCGTATCTACATCTTACAGCATGATGACACTAAATGGCCGCCTTAAAATGTTATTCTCAAAGACTTAATTATCCAATGAAAAAATTCACCCACTAAAATTTAAGATCACGTTGAAGATAAACTCATTAAAGTTTTATACTGTACTATAATGGAAATTAAAGTTCACTCACTCGCACTCTTGGGCAGAAATTATAATTTAAGTTCTCATTTTAGAACAGTCTTGGCTGTTTTTAGGTCCTGCTATGGTTACTGTCTGAGTCATAATCAACCTCACTTGGCATCTTCTATTTCATTTTGGCGCATTTCATGTTGGTGTATTTCATGTTGGTGTATTTCATGTTGGTGTATTTCATGTTGGTGATCACCTGCCACCCACCAGAGACTTGGGAAGGTTAGAAATAGTGTCATCTCTGTGTTTTATGACGTCTTCGAGGTTTATATCTTCACCTCACCTCCTGAACCACATCCTCAAGACGGACCATTTCTTACCCCTGGTCGTCTTCTTAGCTAATCAGGCTTATTTAATTCTTCTCTCACAGCGCTGCGCCCCCTGGCGAGAAACTCTCCCTCATTTCTTGTAACTTTTAGAGAAGGAAAGTTTATTCTCAACTGGTTGTACAGATGAAGCGTCACAACTTCTCGATATCTTTGCTTTGTGATTATAATACCAACGTGTCTGAGTCGTGTATTTGTTTATAAACTTAATGGAATAATATTTACCCAAGTTTAAGAGGCACTAAAGACATTATAAGGGCTGGATATTTCAAATTATCTGCATCTCTTGAATCACTTGAATCCGGAGTGAGAAAATGAAATTAAAACAAAAAAGAATTGTAAGTGATTGAAATATCGAAATCCTTGAAAAACTAAATTTCTTAAAACACTAATGGACTAAGACAGCAGTGGAAGGTAAGGAGATTGGTGGAAAAGAAAGGAGAAGACCGAAGGAGGAAGGTAAAAGGAG
>NW_024733008.1:0-42272 GCF_018991925.1 Homarus americanus | reverse complement strand
TTATGTTCTTAATCCGGGTGGGATTCTGCAGCAACGATTGGACTAAGATACTGCCGTTAAACCATAATAAAAACAATTTACATCTTATTGAAACATAAGGCATAATTTTTTGACCATTTGCACCTCACTTAATATTGTCTTTAACTGTTTTTACAACACAATACTGTATATCATGTGGGGACATTAATAAACGCATTTATTCCCTTAAGTATACATAAGCTGATCACAACATTTGGGAGATTATTTTATAAGTATTACAGTTACAGTCTTTTCGAGTTATTTTTCATCACTTTCAATAGATATACCTTGCATTATTGTGGACGCAGACACACACAGACTTTAGTGAAATTTAGTATCCATGGTCGACAATTGTAGTTCGTTTGGTTAATAACAATTATTCTCATTGTTGCTTTAGTGATGTGATCACCATTTGAATGGATAGTTAAGATTACCAATCCACAGTGATCATGTGGCAAATTACGTGTTGATTACAGGAAAATAAATGCAATGCGTTTCAAAGTTGTTGAATCGTTTCGACCGTAGAGATGTGACCATGCACGATACATGTAGTCACCATTGAAATAGGGGCAAAAGTCCTTTTTATATAATATCCAATTGTCTAATAACAAAATAAAGGTAACGACATTAGTAACAATAATTACTTTCGAAATAACAACAAAACAATAACATAATCAACTCACAAGTAATTTATATATACACTCAAACTATTGGATTGAAAGAAAATATTTATATACTGTACAAGCAATTATTACGTTATGAAGTTACGGTAGATTAGTAAATTATCTTTGAATAATGATCTAACTACTGTACGAATTGAATGGAAGCGTTTACACTATTTTATATTTAACGGAAATGTGTGTCTTAACATGAACACTTCTCTAGGTGTTGGGCCTAAACCACATCCGCCACACAACACACTGCAGTAATAAAACAATAATCCATAACTGACCTGCAGGCCGCCACAGATGAGAAAATTATCCATTTCGCAACATTCAGTATTCCGTTATCAATACATTATTCATATTACACACATACAGTACCGTACCCTTAATAATTCACGCGTGTACTATACATGTTCCATGCAATACAGTATCTGAAAATGTTAAATAAATCAATGCTCACCCATGCTTATCAATACACTAGCAATATGCAAGCATACAATACAAAAAATGAAGAGCCAACGTTTGATGACATTCTCGCTGTATGTGTACAATATCGACCCTACCATAACAAGGGTGATGTTGTAGAGAATAACCATTTGAATATTGTAAAATAAGTAACCAACTCATTTTAATTGTTACTGACGTATGCTGTATGGAAGCAGTATGCAAGTAGCATGACTGACGGCTGTACCAGGCTGGTGCAGCATATCATTAATTTTTATGAAACGTTTTTATTTATTTCAGTTTTGCAAAGAGTTGTATGATTAAAAGTTTCCAATATATATATATATATATATATATATATATATATATATATATATATATATATATATATATATATATATACATTACCTCATTAGTCGGGAATCAAATCCTGGATCTCTGCGTGCGAACGGGAATCGCAACCACCGTGCCACAAGGACAACAAAAGCAATCCTAGCCTTTGTTCTATTCCACACAAAGCCAGTTAAGCGTGTTTGTTAAGCGCAGCGAACCTCCACTTGGGATTGCTCGTGCCAATTATGTGGTCGGAGTAGCATTTTGCCGAATCCAGCTAGGAAACACGAGGCTACATATATATCTCATCAGGACATATCGCGGACTTCCATATACAAACAATACCTCACTAGTCGGGAATCGAACCCTCGACCTCTGTGTTGGCACGGGTAATCCCCAACGGAGGTTTACGGCGCTTAACAAGCACGTTCAACAGGCTTTGTGTGGAATAGAACAAAGCCGAGGATAGCTTTTTGTTGTCCTTGTGGTGCGGTGGTAGCGATCCCTGTTCACACTCATAGGTACAGGGTTCGATTCCCGACTAGTGAGGTATTGTTTGTATATGGAAGTCAGCGTGCTATATCAACTAATGAAATATACATATAATACACAATGATCTGCATGATCTAACATATTTCAAACATCATACATTGTATTATTGAATCGCCATGCAGATCATTGTAATTACCGTTAATGATAGTAGTTTTCCCATAAATAACAGCAAATTAGAGGAATTCACAACAGGTTTATATATCTACCTTATGCACGATTTGCTTCATATAGTGGTCATGTTACTGGGTACCTTTATCTTATTTCTCCATCAAACGCTAATCGTTCTGTGTTTTACTTACTTCTTGTTATGACCCACTTTTATATTAATTGTGCCGCTAATAAGCTAGTCATACTCCCATCATCTCATCCATTGTAGGGATCAAGCCAAGGTTACATGCCGTAGACCCGATGATAAGGCCATTATCACAGAGGGTGATAAAAGCATTATTTTATGAACCATAGTATTCCTCACATTCATGCTTAGTTTTCTGGCTACCATTCTGAGGGATAAACAGCTTGGAGGATTCTGGTATCGTTGCAAATCCCAGCCACGAAAACACACTCTGCACTAAGTCATAATTATCTAATAATGATGTAACCTATTGTGTCAAATAATGTAAAACTTGAGTGAGCAAATTGTTTCGTGAATTTAGCGACAAAACAATGACATCCTTCCCTAGTCCTTATTGAGATATGAAAGTATCAGAGCTCGATTGTTGAACTGCGAGGATGCTTGTTTGTGTGTGTGTGTAGGGAGGGAGGGAGGGAGGCGATGGCTGGACATTCGACTCGTCGTCCAGTAAGGGTGGGCTGACTTTGCCCCATCTACCTTGATTGCAGCGGGAACTTTCTTCCGGAACTGTACATATATGGATGGCCGTTACCACTAACAAACAGTTATCAAGCATCAAAATAATAAAATTAGTATAAGGGTGAAAATTTATACTCAGTTGTACTGATACTCTCATAGAAGTCAAGCTGGTAGGTAGATCCAGATGTAGGTAGGGTGTAGTGCCACAGTATGTTCACCACTCACAGAGGATCGGCAGGGGAGAACGAGAACCGTTGAATGTCTGAGAGAGACTGAAACGGGAACCAGGATAAGGTACCTACCCTAGATGGCACTCACAACATCGGTTGATGTATTTCCACCAATAGGCAACCAGCTCTGTCTCTGCGTGTCTTCCATAGTAAACCCTCGGTTAACTATCAGTTCCGAGTGTGCCGAGTATGTAAAGGCAAGATTAATGTTTATGTACAAAGGTGAGTGACCCTTATACTGAATATATATATAAACAACACCTCACTAGTCGAACTCTGGACCTCTGCGTGTGAACATGGATCGCTACCACCACGCCACAAGGACAACAAAAGCACTCCTAGGCTTTGTTTTATCTCATACAAAGCCTGTTCATTCGTCTTTGTTAAGCAACGTGCCTCCATTGGGGATTGCCCGTGCCAATTAAGTTGTCGGAGTTGCATTTTACCAAATCCAGCTAGAAACACGAGGCAACATATTGTTGCGACCCTCCTTTCACCGCTTACCCAGCTTCCACCACTGGTTACCAGCAGCCAGAGTCTTCTATATAGAAGCAGTAGCTATCTCACAAGTGTCGTCGAATTATCTCTGGCTGTCCCGCCAGTCTCCGGTAATTTTTCGATGATCGGTATGAGTGTACAAACAACAGGCAGGTAGATTTCCACCAGGTCACAGAAACACACTTGTACACTGAAGTCTACTTTAACAGCCACTAATTCTTCACAACTCTGTTAACAGGGTAATGGCTCACAGCTGGACTTCTCACTTCGAATATATACTGTAGTCGGCACACTACCAGAGTACAATTCTTTTGCCCTTTCCCTTTATATTGATCACAACGATTCCACAACACTTGCACTACAATTATATTCAGTTGCCTTACTAGGCTTGTAGTCCTTTACACTCCGAGCAGGAACGATCGACTGACTTGACTTGATGCCTGTAGATAAGGATGAAGGGCTATTGCTTGTTGCTGGGTGGGATAGTGGGCGTTTGGGTTGGAAGTACTTTGGAGGTATGGGGGAGAGGAGAAGATAATGAGGGGGAAGTTTGAAGGAAAATAGGAGAGTAAAAGTATCTGGGCTCAACCTGATATGCTATATTTAAACAAATCTTTGTTGATCTCTTATACTAGTAATTTGAGTTCTTGCTCTCAGGCCTTTGTTTTTTTTCTAGTTCATGTTTTGTCATTGCAGTAGCCAGTATTTCAGTGAAGAGGTGACTACCTCTGGTCAGGTTCCTTATGGAGCTGTCTGAGCATCGTATTATTTGCTTTAATAAAGGTGGGAAGAAAAACAGCAGGAAGGGGTTGGAGAGGCCAAGGAATGTATCCGTTAGTCAATTTCTTTTTGTATTTTTAATTGAAGCTTTTGTTTAAAATAGGAAAAGGTTTTTGCAAGGAAGAGGTGTAGGATCCAACTTGCTACTTTGGTTCGCAGGGAGGTGGTCCTATCTTTTTTCTTTCTTTTTTTTAATTGAAAAGGTTGATGTTTTGTGTTGCCAGTGTTTCAATTGGCTATTCATTCTCTGCGATTTTTTGTTAATTTGGTCATTGGATTACTTTGAGGTTGTTAGTTGTATCTTGGTATTAGTGCTGGGTTGTTTAGTCTTGTTCTGATCGATCTGAACCATGAATGTTCTCTCACTCTTCTTTCTAATTCATTATCGAACCAGTGAGTTACAGCTTCTACCTCTCTCCAATAAGGTTGGGGAGAGAAACCATAAGACTTGGGAATTGCTCCCTCTTTATTTGGTGTGGGAATATTGACATGCTGCATGAGAGGAAGCCATTTTGGAGAACCCTGTCTGTCATGGCCGTTTCTTCGAAGCAGATCCTTAATACATGAATGTAGTCTTTTATCTTAATTACCTCTTCAAACTTAAGTCCTTCATTTCTGTTCTCTATATCTGTCTTCAAGAATTCTGCTGTTTCCCCACTTACTTGAGAATCAAGTTTCCTTACGAAAACTGATCTCCTGGCTTTAAGCTCAGGGGGCATGACCAAACTAAGTCCATTCCTGGGAAAGATTTGTTTTGCCATTGTGGAAAGCAGTTTGTCTGCATCATTTTCGCTGCGACAAATGACTTTAAATCCCTCATTCTGGTTAAACACCTCGCTCAACATATGCTAGGATAATCACACTTGATCTCTCAACGGGTTTATTTTTGTCTTTTACACTTTTTTTTGGTTAACTGCAATTTTTACATGCAGAAGGCTATTGGAGACCCCTCTGTATTTTACCAAAGACAACCCCCGCACAGTAGAGTCACAGTTGTCACAATGGGCTCGCCTGTTTTTCCTCGACCCCCAATGGTAACACACAATCCCTTACAGGTTGTGAGGTGTGCACCACCAGAGGAGCTCCGTAAAAGTCCTCCAACCATGTCAGGAAGGCCAAGAAACTGCTGGTCTCCAACAAGAGTGTGGGTCTCTCACACTGCCCGTGGGGAGAACAGCTGTTCTTGGCAATCCTAAGCGTTCGTGAGGATGTCTACACTCTAGTCTTGAGTTGTGTAGAGGCGTTGTCCAGGGACGGTCGAGATCGTTTATTCAATTAAGCCGGTTCTAAGAGTTATCCTGGTTGGCGAGGTTGAGGTACGGTTTGGGTCAAGTCGTGATTGGCTGTTCAGGGAAGGTGCGTTCCTGCTGCTGCCAGTCACCAATTGGATATTGTCGTCAAGAGCGTTGGCTGTTGCTGCTACTGCTGTCCGCTTATATATGCCTCGTCAAACGCCTAGAGCATCTCAAGAAAATAACTCTGGAAGCCATAGCCACCGAGACACCGGCTGATGCAGCATCATACTTCACAGACGGCTCGGTGGATCCAAAATATCATACATCCGGAGCGGCCTTCTACACCCAAGGTCAGACCCTCCGATGGAGACTTTCTAATGAGTTGTCCACCCTACAAACAGAGCTGGTAACAATCTCAAAGGCCCTACAGCACGCTGCAACACAACACAACAAGTCCATCATAATTCACACGGACTCGAAATCGGACATGCAGGCGCTGCAACACAGTCAACCAAGAGACAACGTCCACATCATAACCTCGAGCCTCGCACAGCTACAGGAATTAAAAAGACAAAACCGCCCAGTCGTCTTACACTGGATTCACAGTCATGTAGGGATCGGGGGAAACGACGTGGCAGACGAAGCAGCCAAGGCAGCCACACGTTCTAGTAGCGTACACATTCAAGATCCAGCAAGCGTGCAACAGATCAAGAATCACCTCAGAAAGACTAGCACGCTCCACATCCAAAAGGGCTTCCTTCACGCATTCAACGCTGGTTCCCAATCAGCCAAATGGTACCTGGCGGCTACAAAAGGGGAACCACCTTTCGCAGACAAGAAAACACCAAGACAAACCCAAGTTAGCCTTCATCGACTACGACTAGGGTACAAGTGCTCCTGGCAGATGATCGGAAATGACGCCATGGAATGCACCTACTGTCAGGAGCCAGCAGCCAACACACTTGAACACTATCTCCTCGACTGCGAAGTCACACAAAGCCTCCGAAACAGAACTCAAAACTCCCAAGAAGCACACACAACACCAGCGGCCAAACAAACCACATTCACCACCTTCTCGGGGTCATCACACCACCCAGAGAGCTTAGAAAGTATCCTCTCCCAGCAAGTGCGGACCCCAGTTCGGGGGGCGCGCCACTCCGAAACTGACCGCGTCCAAGAGTGGGGGTTGGTGGTAAGCGTCCACTGATCGGGGGTCCGCTCACACTTGCAACCTGCAGTATCCTTCCAAATCTGCAGGTACGACCACCTCCAATCCCAATCCGGTCTGGCTGCTCCAGGAGCTCCAGCCGGAACCACCAAAGAAGCCGCCTATAGGCAAAGGCCCGTGTCGGACTACGGTCCGACAATCTCAACAACAGCAACAACCTAGAGCATTCTAGGGACTTCCAGGCGCGGGAGGTCGGCTCGAACCACGCCTGGAGAATTCTAGAATGATCTAGGCTTACAATAAAAAGTAAATCATAACAAAAATGATGCAATACATGCCAGAAAATTCTAACATAAGTAATACATCAATATATACACGAAAATCTCCCTAAATGTGCCAAAATATCTGCTGCTTGGGGCAGAAAACAATCAAAACACCTAGTTAACAAACATTATAACACCAAATTATGCCTCGGCAAAACAATATATATCTCATTAGTCCATATAGCACGCGAACTTCCATATGCAAACGATACCTCACGGTCATTCAAAATCGTATATTTACTGAATGAGTGAAATGATAAAACATAACTTATTAATTACAATACTAAACCGTGATACTAACTTAAGAAAATAAATTCTTAACCTGTTTGAAAGTAAGAAAATTGTTTGTGTGGCGATGACAGTTAAGATGAGATGAAGTGGAAACTTTCTGTGTTGAAAAGCTGACCTAAAGTGTCGGTGACACTCGCACTAATATGCGTTAATTACACGGCTTTCACATCAACAATTTGATGGAGATACCTGACTTAATTTGCAATATAACAAATAAACGGGGGAAATTAGGGGAGAAATAATACAATTTATAAATTTTCAAAATGAAAAAAAGAAAGGAAAAAGAAAAAAACCGTTGTACACGAATGAAACAAAATGACCAAATAGTGTTTGTGTAAGGGTGCGTCAATGGGGGTTAAAGAATGAGAGGAAGGCAAAGATAAAGGCCGTATTTCGGGTTTGATTACTCGAACATTTCAGTAATGTTCTTACGCAACAGATGGCAGCACCAATGAGGGTTAAAGAATAGAGTAAAGCGCGGCACTCTTCAAGAGTAGCTGGGGCGTGTTCTGATGGTCACCAATTACCCTTTATCAGTACGATTTTTACCCCGGGTAAACCACGCTATCTACATGTAGTTCGTGAGTACAGTATTAAATTAGAAAACGTTTCAGGAGTAACTGCTTTAAAACTCGTGAACCTGTTCCTCGCCTATACTGCCTTCATTATGAGACTTTTCATTTATTATTAATACTTACCTACTTAATATTATTAGAATATTTCAATTCATTATGTACTATACTATATAACATGCTATAAATCAATTAATACAGGCAATGCAATCTCATGTAAATGATTTACTTCACTCCCATATTCATCCATAAGTGACTTGTTTACATGGTATATACTGTACTTGTGGGGCAACATTTCATATGGTTGTCTTTTCAGTTATCATTATTACTAATGGCTCCTTTGTGTTCACAATTATTCAAAGGACATCAACTGAAAATCTCGTGTCCCCTTTATACTGACAAATTAGTTTGCTAGCACAACAAAACCACCCAAAAAATGTATGGGGGAATATATCATAATGGAATTTAAGTTAAAAAACAGTAGTATACGAATATTTATTGTGATTACAAGTGTCAGACAAACACAAGCACAACTATTTCTTAACACATGAAGTAAGCATTCAAATGTTTAAGTTTTAGAGGAGAACTGCGAGGTTTGAAGGAATCCCGGGTGAAGTTTTGGCTGTATAGAACAAAACAACAAAACCCTGGTGAATTTTGAGAGTGGATTATTTAAACACAGTTGTGCAACCTGCAACCAGTTTTCACATCTGCAACGAGGGGAAGGTTTCATTAAAGAGAATAATAATTATACTATTACAAGAATTGTACTTCAGTGTTAATTTATTGTGTAAAATTGTATTTGCAACCACACACCTCTTTCAACATGGAACATTTTTCTGATGTGTGTTTTGTGGGTATCAAACGATTTTGACCTTCATTTCTTAGTAAAAATAGAGCGTTTGGCCCCAAATCTTTACGTTATTAAAACTAGTTTTTTAATACTATAACTGTGTTTATGTAAATCAGGGGTGTCAAACTCATGGCTCACGGACCAAATGTGGCCCTTGGAATGGTGAGGTGTAGCCCACTGGCTGACGGTAAAATTTATCAACCCGTGAAATTATGATAGAAATAGATATGAAGGAAAAATGCAGATGTGCATGAATCAGAAAATTCCGAAATGATTTTTACATCATTGTGGCAACAATTGAATTTATATTGTTAATGCTACTAAAAACACTATTGTAAATAGGAAATGCTTATAAATCAAAATTACTAAAGAATTAAAAAACGAAACCGCAGCCATTACCACACATGCATTACAATACGTCCTTTGGGCTGTTCAGTTTGGAAGTACTTATGGGTGTGAACAGTTATTCTCTTGCTTGAAGATAAATATATCTTAAGTACCAAACCCGTAAGACTGAAGTACTTGGATGCTATCCTCCGACTTGGAATATCACCTTTGCAGCCAAATATAGAAAAACTTGTGGAAGAAAAACGCTTGCAGTGCAGTGGAAAATGAAGTCAAAGTTGAGAGTTGCATGATAGTTCTCGTTCTGCATGTACATAACATAATTTTCATGACAAGATTGAGCTCTTAAGTTTCAAATCACCAATGGAAATGTATAATAAATTGTAGCCACAAAAAATGCAAATATATGCATGTTGCTATCCTATTATTAGCATAAATTATATTGATTAAATAAAATTAATTTTACATACTTAAGATCAGACAAACCCAAATGAGGTATTCCTGGTAAGCCAGGTAAGTCAATGTGTGAAGCTGTAAACTTTAATCGTGCAAATATGTGATATAGCAATTGTGTTGGACCTGAAGAGGGTAACGAAAGTAATAATTGGCGCTCGAAATGTTTTGAGTTTGACACCGCTGATGTAAATAAATTATTTAATTTACGACGCTATCATGCATCTGCAACAAAAATTGTACAGAAGAAAAGTTTCTTATAATAGCCTTATTATGTTACACAAATAAAATAATTCTTGATTCTATGGTTGTGAAAAACTGCAATAATACCATTCACCCTATTTTGGGCCCAGAATAAGAGAGAACACACACAAAAAGGTCTGTGATTAGGGGCAAGCTCTCTAATAATTCCCACTTCTGGTGTATATCATAATTCTACACCCTTCTAAATAAGCTAACTGCTAACTGCTATGGAACTATTTATCGACCACGTAATGTACTAAACTAAACTAAACCTAACCCCGTCTTAATGGTAGGTAGGGTTAGGCCCTGACCTTACCTCATATGAATGATGCATAAGATAAACATAATGTGTTTCAAAACGTAATAATAATACCGTTTATTTTCCTCATTACACTTACCTCTGTTGCTCCTTTGGGAAGGTTGTATGTTGGAAGGGAATCATATATCAAAATATTTATACATTCAATTATTTCACCCTACAAACATTGTACTCATGGATAACATATCTTTAGTTCCTATTTACTTAAAACAAAATATAATGACTATATTTAACATTAAAAGTTTTCTCACGATTATGCCTCATAAGAAAAACGATGGTGATGCCATGTGTTCCATGGGCACAATACTAAAATGGTCGAATAATCAAACGCGGAATACGGCCTTTATTTTTGCTTTCCACTCATTCTCTATCCAATATTAGGAGCAACAGAAGTAGGTGTAAAGAGGAAAATAAACGGTATTATTGCGTTTTGAAACACATTATGTTTATCTTATGCATCATTCATATGAGGTAAGGTCAGGGCCTAACCCTACCTACCATTAAGACGGGGTTAGGTTTAGTTTAGTTTAGTAAATTACGTGGTCGATAAATAGTTCCATAGCAGTTAGCCTGATGGGGAGGCAGTCCCAGTGAGTTAGCTTATTTAGAAAGGTGTAGAATTATGATGTACACCAGAAGTGGGTATTATTAGAGAGCTTGCCCCTAATCACAGACCTTTCTGTGTGTGTTCTTTCATATTTTGGGCCCAAAATAGGGTGAATGGTATTATTGCAGTTTTTCACAACCATAGAATCGATAATTTTTTATTTGTGAAACATACTTAAAAGGCTATTATAAGAAACTATTCTTCTTTGCCATATTTGTCGCAAATGCATAATAGCGTCAAAAAGTAAATAATTTATTTACGTAAACACGGTTATAGAACTAAAAAGAATAGTTTGTAAAAACGTTATGATTTAGGGCCAAATGCTCATTTTTTTTATAAATCAATGAAGGTCAAAATCGCTTGATACCCATAAAAACACACACACAAAATTTCCATGTTGATCCTTTTTATAGATATACATCACACACAAATATATATATATTAGTTCTGGATCTAATAAGTGGCTGGGCTGAAGTAATCACTTAGCTGGTTTTTCTTCATTGTAGACCAGGTACTGAGTTCAGTTGAGAGTATATTGTACCTTCTCGGCAGACGAAGCAGCCAAGGCAGCCACACGCTCTAGTAGCATACACATTCAAGTTCCAGCGAGTGTGCAACAGATCAAGAATCACATCAGAATGACTAGCAAGCTCCACATCCAAAAGAGATTCCTTCACGCATTCAACGCTGGTTCCCAATCAGCCAAATGGTACCTGGCGGCTACAAAACGGGAACCAACTTTCGCGGACAAGAAAACACCAAGACAAACCCAAGTCAGCTTTCATCGACTACGACTAGGGTACAAGTGCTCCTAGCAGATGATCGGAAATTACGTCATGGAATGCACCTACTGTCAGGAGCCAGCAGCCAATCCATTTGAACACTATCTCCTCGACTGCCAAGTCACACAGAACTCAAAACTTCCAAGAAGCACAAACAACACCAGCGGCCACTCTAACCCGAAAGGCCCAAACAAACCACATTCACCACCTTCTCCGGCTCATCACACGATACCCAACACCCAGATAGCTTAGAAAGTATCCTCTCCCAGCAAGTGCGGACCCCAGTTCATAAGAACATAAGAACATAAGAACATAAGAAAATAAGGAGTCTGCAATAGGCCGGCTGGCCTGTGCATGGCAGCTCCTGTCGAGAGTTACTACCACTCTCTATCATCCATGAATCTATCTAGCCTCCTTTTGAAACTTTCCAGAGTTCCCGCACTTACTACAAAGTTGCTAAGCTTGTTCCACTCGTTCACCACCCTATTTGTGAACCAGTTTCTTCCTATCTCCCTCCTAAACCTAAACTTATCCAACTTGAATCCGTTGCTCCGAGTCCTATCCTGCTCGGATATTATAAGAACTTTATCTATATCCCCTTTATTGATTCCTTTCACCCACTTAAATACTTCTATCATATCTCCCCGCACTCTTCGTCTTTCTAGGGAATGCAAGTTAAGTTTCTTTAACCTATCCTGATATGGAAGGTTTCTAAGTCCCTGAATCATTTTTGTCATTCTTCGCTGCACCGACTCTAGTGAATTTATATCCATTCTATAATAGGGGCACCAGAACTGAACCGCATAATCGAGGTGCGGCCTAACTAGCGCAAGATATAGTTGCAATAAGACCTCTGCACTCTTGTTACTTACACTTCTAGATATAAAACCCAATACTCTGTTTGCCTTATTTCGAACATTAACGCACTGTTTTCTAGGCCGTAGGTCCGGGCTTACAAGTACCCCTAGGTCTCTTTCACAAGTCGACTTCTCTAGGTTGATGTTGTTAAGGTTGTATACATTATAAGCATTTGTTCTTCCAATATTAAGTACGCTGTACTTGCTGGTGTTGAATTTCATTTGCCATTTTTCAGACCACCCCTGCAGTGTATTTAGATCCTCCTGTAATGCATTTGCATCCTGCCCTGAATTAATTTGCCGCCCAATTTTGGTGTCATCCGCAAACTTGCTTATGTCACTGCTGATCCCAGTATCTAAATCGTTTATGTAGATTATGAACAAGAGTGGGCCTAGTACTGACCCCTGGGGAACCCCACTGGTTACACGGCCCCACTCAGATTTAACACCATTTACGCTGACCCTCTGCGTTCTATCGGTGAGCCATGATTTTATCCAATTTAAAACTTTCCCCTCGATACCATGAGCCTTAATTTTTCTCAGAAGCCTCTGATGAGGTACTCTGTCAAATGCTTTGCTAAAGTCTAAGTATATAACATCGTAATTTTCGTCATTATCTACTACCTCGAAGACTTTCCTAAAAAACGTTAGCAGATTTGTTAGACATGATTTTCCCTTTGTAAACCCATGTTGAGAGTCGTAGATTAATTTGCTTTTCTCTAGATGCGATCGGATGCTATCTGCTATAATTGATTCAAGAAATTTCCCCACTACTGACGTCAAACTGATCGGCCGGTAATTTGACGCTGATGCTCTGTCTCCCTTTTTAAATATGGGTACTACATTCGCCTGTTTCCACAACTCTGGCACAACTCCAGTGTCTAATGATTTTGTAAATAAATTTACGAGGGGTCCGCTAATCTGTTCCCTACACTCTTTTAAGACTCGAGGAAAAATTTCATCCGGCCCTGGGGATTTTGTGTTCTTTTGTATATTTATCTTCTTAAGAACATCCTCTTTTCTGATGGTGATATTCTTTAATTTCTCTTCTTCCTTTCCCTTAAAAATCAGTTCCACCTCCGGAATTTCATCGCAAATTTCTTTTGTGAAAACTGATAAGAAGTAGCTGTTCAATGCTTTGCTCATGTCTTCACTGCCATTTATCAATTCTCCCCTCCCTGACTTTAAAGGCCCAACTTTGTCCTTGACCTTTGTCCTATATACCTGGAAAAATCCCTTGGGATTCGCCTTGGATTCTCTTGCTATTTTGATTTCATAGTCTCTCTTTGCTTTCCTTACATTTTTCTTAACATTCCTAGATAGTTCATTATACCTGTTTCTGAGCTGCTCCTCCCCTCCCTTTAATTTCTTATATATTCCTTTCTTTATTCCTATGTCATGTTTAAGTTTCCTGGCCATCCACCTTGGCTCATTCTTATTTGACCTAATTTATCTGTATGGTATATTTTGTTCTTGTGCTCTATGTAGTATACTGGTGAATATATTATAGTCATGATCAATTGTTGTGTCATCTATGACCTCACCACTTCCTACTGGGAACTGACGTGACTGTTCCCAGGTGACCTCACCTAGGTACCTTCTTAACCCCTGATAATCCGCCAACCGAAAGTTTGGGACTCTGACCATATTGTCATTGTTTTTCGTTTCCCAATTTAGGGTGAACCTGATTTCTCTGTGATCACTGTTACCTAGTTCTTCCCCTACTGTGATATCTCTGATAATATTTTCTTTATTTGTTAATACTAGGTCTAATATATTGTCACCTCTAGTAGGTTCTGTAATTAGTTGTTTCAAAAAATTGTCCTGTACTGCGTCTAGGAAGTCTTCAGATTCATAGTCGCCTACAATGTTGTCCCAGTCAATATTTCTGAAGTTGAAATCCCCCATAATGCATTGGTTGTTATATTTTGCTGCCCTACTCATTTCCTGCCATATGGGCTGAGCTGCTTCTTTGCTAAGACTTGGGGGCCTGTAAATCACTCCCATAATTAGTTTTTCTCTTCCTTCCGTGATTTCTACCCACACAGACTCGGTTCCTATTTCACCCTTTATTGAATTATTAGTACAACATTTTAATGTATCCTTGACGAAGAGTGCGACCCCTCCCCCCTTCCTACCTTCCCTGTCCTTGTGAAAAAGGTTGTACCCTTCTATGTGGTACTCTGATAAAAAAATTTTGCTCGCCAGATTCATCCAAGTTTCGGTGATTGCTATGACGTCTACATTCTCGGTACATACAACCGCTCTCAGCAAGTCTATTTTATTTCTAACGCTCCTACTGTTTGTATAGTACACATTTAAACCTACTCTTCCCTGGTCCTGTTTTACCCCTTGTCCTGAGCAACTAATTTTACTTCCCAGGACCTGCTTGTTTTTTTATTCCCACTTACCCCGACCCCTCTCTACTGGCGAAACCCCCCCTTCGGAGTGACAATTTCACGCTCCAGGGATGCAGACAACGTCTTTACCCCCTCACGAGACAAGTGTACTCCGTCGCGACAGTACAGGTAGTCGTTGCCATAGAATCGTTGCCAGTTATCAATGAATGCCCAACCATTGTTTGCACAATGTTTTTCCAGTAGGCAATTAATAGCAATTGCCCTGGACAGCCATTCACGACCAACCCCTCTTCTAGGCAAGACATCACATACTATCGGGATCCCTCCCCTATCTCTAATCTTCCCCAGCGCCTCCCTATACCTCTTGAAAAGTTCCTCACTCCTAACCTTACCTATGTCGTTTCCTCCCACACTAAGACACACTACTGGATTGGTACCCTCCCCTGACAAAACTCTGTCTAACTTCTCGGCTACATGCCCTATCCCAGCCCCAGGAAAACACACCCTAGTCCTACGTTTCCTATCTCTCGCACAAAAAGCACTATCCATAAACCTCACCTGGCTGTTACCAACTACCACGACCTTACCTGTGGGCAGGGTTTGTACAACTGCCCTTTCCTCTCCTTGATCCATACCGTCCTGCCTCTTCTCTTCCTCTCCAGCTTCCTGCAGCACCTGGTAAGGGTTACTGCACTCCACACCCTGGTCAGCTTTCCTAAGCCTGACCCTAGTTCCCTTGGAGACAACCACTCTCCACGCCTGCTCCTCCTTCGCAGGTGTCCTGCTAGGTAGGACACCTACCTGAAGGAGTTCCGTCCTGAGGGCTTCATTTTCCCCCTTTAGAGTGTCAACCTCACTCCTCAACTGCCCCAGCTGCCTTAACAGCGTGGCAAGGAGGTCGTCTTTCCCCACACTCCCCTCCTCTTCCCCCACGACACAACGATCCAAAGCGGCCATTTTCCTTGGTCTCTAACGGGAGCGCGATCGGGCACGACCTTCTCCAAGCTGGGTCAGAGGTCAACTGAGCCCGCCACTCCGAAACTGACCACGTCCAAGAGTGGGGGTTGGTGGTAAGCGTCCACTGATCGGGGGTCCGCTCACACTTGCAACCTGCAGTATCCTTCCATATCTGCAGGTAGGACAACCTCCAATCCCAATCCGGTCTGGCTGTTCCAGGAGCTCCAGCCGGAACCACCAAACGGGCCGCCTATAGGCAAAGGCCCGTGTCGGGCAACGGTCCAACAATCTCAACAACAACAACAAGGGAAGTGTCTTAGTGCAATTGTATAGGAGAACACTTAAGTAGGGTGCTCACTGAGTAAAAAGTGATATGAGTCTGCCCGCTCTCTCCTGCTCAGGCGTGAGACGCAAGGGGGAGCGGGCGAGCTATTAGCAAAATCAGCTTGACCTCGCTCAACCTCTGATGAAGTTACAGACCTCAGCATGTATGACATGAACAACTACTGACTCATGGTTGAATAACTTAGTGAATAATTACTGAGTCATTTTTGAATAACTTAGTGAATAATTGGGTATTATACATTTAACTATTATACATTTGGGTGAATATTTATATAATACAAATGGTGCTGTTACAAGAGGTGTGTGGTTTAAAATACAATTTTACCCAATAAAATACCAATGAAGAACAATCCTTGCGATAGAATTCTCTTTAATGAAACCTTCCCCTCCTTGCAGATGTGAAAAGTGGTTACAGGTTGCACAACTGCGTTTAGATAAGCCACTCTCACAACTCAACAGGAGTTTTGTTCTATACAGCCAACACTTCACCCCGACTTCATTCAAACCACACAGCTCTCCACCAAAACTGAAACATTTGAATGCTTACTCCATGTGTTAAGAAATAGTTGTGCTTGTTTTTGTCTGACACTTGTAATAAAAATAAATATTCGTATACTACTGTTTTTTTTAACTTAAATTCAATTATAATGTATTCCCCCCTTACATTTTTTTTTTGGGGGGGTTGCAGTGCAAACAAACAAGATTTTCAGTTTATGTACTTTGAATGATTGTGAACACAAAGGAGCCATTGGTAATGATTAGGGCCCGGATAGTTATGCACTAAAAAACCATGAAATATGCATGCAAATATGCACTAAAAACAGGGGAAATATGCATTTATATGCATACAATACTTTATATGGATACAATACTTGCAGTCCATTCATTGCTTTGCACATGTAAGGTGCAGCATCAGTGCACACCAAAAGAACATTTTCATACTCTAACTTCGTTGGCCACAACAATTGCAGAGAATCGTTGAAGAAACCAGCAACAGTGGAGTGGTTGACTTTAGATAGTACACCAACATTCACTAGGTAGTATTTGCCTCGCTCTGTTTCATCTCCCAACACACCAAAAATAAGATTCACAATACACCGTTGCTCAACATCAGTGGTTTCATCGAGTGACACCCATATTTTCTTTCCACAAGCCTTTCTCCTTATGATTTCCATCGTGTCCTTGAACAATTGTGAAACATAGTTCTTACGTAATGTTGATTCGTCAGGCACCCTTTTTCCAGTTTACTGTTCCAGGAATGACTTTAGGCACTTGTTATTCAGTTTATGCAATGGAATATCCGCTGAAACAAATGCCTTGCACAAATCTGCGTTGAACTGGGAACGATCAGGCCCTGACTTACTGGAACATGCAAGAAGTAGTTGTTGCTCCTTTTGTGCACTATTGGACTTAACAGCTTCGAGTCGGATGTGCTTGCTTGTTTTAAGGTGTTGTTGGACTTGAAATTTCTTGCTCGCTGTCACTGGTGCTTCACAATATTTACAAAACAGTACACTTCCATCAGTAGTAAATGCATCAAATTCCTTTACATATGATCTCAGCACTTCATTTTGGTTTCTTTGTACTTTCGGCATTTTCACGAGCAGCAGAAGAGAGTAGCTCCACACAGCAGCACTGCTCCTGACTGACTAACTCACTAGTCCAATGAGTCATGACCAGGTGTGGAAACGACAGATTAAAGCGACGTGACCTCACCTCACTTCACCTAACCACACCTCACCTCACCTCCCAGTACCACGTGTGCTCATTCAGTGGCAACAAAGAGATAATGCCAGATGAATATTTTACCAAAATATGCATATATATGCAGTTATCTAGGTAATATGCACTTATCATAGAAATCACGCAAAATATGCATTTGCATATGAAATATGCAAATGCATAACTATCCGGGCCCTAGTAATGATGATAACTGAAAACTCAACCATATGAAATGTTGCCCCACAAGTACAGTATATACCATGAAAACAAGTCACTTATGTATATATATGGGAGTGAAGTAGCAGTACTATATCTACTTTTGTAAATCATGTACGTGAGATTGCATTGTCTATATTGATTGATTTCCAGCATATTATATGGTATAGTACGTAATTAATTGCAATATTCTAATAACATTAACTAGGTAAGTGTTAATAATAAATGAACTTTCATACTGAAGGCAGTATAGGGGTATAGGCGAGAAATAGGGTCACGAGTTTTGAAGCAGTTACTCCTGATTCGTTTTCTAATTTAGTACCGTACTCACGAACTATATGGCGGGTTTTACCCAGGGTAAAAATCGTACCGATAAAGGGTATTTAGTAACTTATCAGAGTACGCACGGGCTACTCTTGAAGAACGCCGCACTTTCCTCTCTTTCTTTAACCCTCATTGGGGTGTTCTTCACTTGAGCATTTTAGCCAGAACGAACCAAACGAGCAGACAACACACGAACGATCCGAACGAGCAGTTCGAGGGCAAGCTCTCTGTATTTTGCGTGTTCGACGGTGCTCGTCTTATTCCCACCGTTTTCCTCAGTTGAACCTTGGATCCCTCAGTGGCAGTAGGTGCATTCTTCATTTTTTACTCCTTAGCCAAAAGGAAGAAGACATCTAGGAGAGTTTAGGCGACTATTTTCTGGACGGAAAAATATGTCCCTGTTGAGTGAAATGGATCATGGCCATTTGAAAAACTTTGAAACATTTTGTAACCTTGTAGGACCAAGAATTATAAAGAAGGATACAACATTCCGAAGAGCCACACCGGTCAAAGGTCGTTTGGCTGTAACTCAACACTTTCTATCCACAGGGGACTCCTATACCAGCCTGCAGTATGTATTCAAGATATTCAAGCAACGCATAAGTATGATAATCGCAGAAACATGGAACGCTTTGATTGAAGCCCTGAAGGATTACAAGCATAAAGGTAACACAAAAACATTAATGTTGTAATAATATGGACCTATTTAACATATTATATGTTGGTATACGTAAATAATACACGTGAAGTTGCGGGCTACCCTAATAATGTTTGTAGGAAATAATTTGTGCAATGCTCACCCAGCAATCATGCTTTCTAACTGTATTGTAGTATAAGCCATGTTGGGGATTCAACAGATCAGGATGCTTCTCATATTCATCCAGTAAGGTTAAACATTTCTCCCTGTCCCACTTCATAACACACCAAATAGCTGGAACAGCGCTAGCACCCGTCCTGACAGCTCACCAACGAGCAACTGAATCCTTCTGAGCACGCCCTATCTACCGACAAGCGACGGAAAACGTTTGGAGCGCTCGGTTCGACTCGGAAACACGTCCATACCAGCCGAATTCTGATTGTCGCGTTCTGCTCGTTTAGTTCATTCGGGCAAAAATGCTCAAGTGAAGAACGGCGGTTTGTTTGTGCTGATAACCGATCTCGAAATATTTCGCCAAACTTATCCTATATGTCGATATTTGCTTTGTGAATCTACTGAATAACGCAATATTTAATGTTCAATTCTACTGCACTCCTCTTAACGCAGTTTAATGCAATATGTAACGTGCAGGTTTTTTTTTAAGGATTACAACTTTTTATTCCAGAGTTTCCCTTGTAATTGAAATTGGTATTAATTGCATGAAATACTAAAATGGGATTTCAATATGTAAGTAAGATATTTATTGATATTGCTCTTGAACGCAGTCATTTAAAGTGCGTTTATTTGACAACTGAAATATTAAAACCGTTGTTACTCACCAAACCTTGTTTGGGGTGAAATGTCACTGTGATAACAATTAAAGTTTACTTTTTCAAACTGAATTACAGATGAGAGTAATATTGCCGACGATAGTATTCTATTCCCCCCTCGATAAGATTACGAAAACAATAACATTTATGTGTTGCTTCACATAGTAAATTGTAACAGGGATGTTCCACTTCCAGAGAGAACTGGATATTTCTACTTTTACCAGGCTTTATACATTTTTTTATTCAGCATCTGACAAATTCAGATAACAAGTTATCCCTAAAATAAATTTAATCGCTTTTAGGTTGAGAAATACATATACTGTATGCAAAGGATTTTCCCTATAACTAAAGAAGTTGAATTGAATTGAAACAGTTTATTTAGCCAGAAAACACAGATACAGAGTGGATAATAATAACATGGTTGATCCAGTTGAGAACCTGAGCCCTCCTGTAGGCACCTAATATATACTATACATTTATCTCAAGGTAATAAGAAAATCTCAAAATGTTACCACGGTTATCACTTCAATATTTATTTATTTTATTTATTTATTAAGTTTTTTTATTTATATTATAAGTAGCCTATATACATACAGTATATTACAGAGGAATTGAAAAAACACAAATATAATGGGGAAGCAGCACAACATGGGTTATACAGTATTGATGTTGAACAAGAGGACAGAGCATGATAATTTCAGATAAAATGGTTTTGATGGTACAATAAAAACAGTTATATAAGGTAGGTATTACAAAAAATATTTATACTTGCACAATAGATATTTTTTAGGAGATGATTTAAAGGAAGGGGGCGTAGTCTTTGCTCGGATGGGTGGGGGTAAGTTGTTCCACACCTTCCCACCATGATATTTTATGGAGGTCTGGGACTGAGAGGAGCGCATGAGGGGTGGGCTAAGTAGCTCTGGGTGCCTTAAGTTATATCTCTGATTATCCCGGAACTGGAAATAATTATTGTCTAGCAAGTGATTGACAGATTTGTAAACAAAGAGGGCACAACAGTAGGGGTTAATATCTTCGAATTTTAACATTTTCAATTTAGCAAATTATTCGTTTGTGTTATCTGGGATTTTTTTTCAAGTAGGTCATTGTCCGTAAAACTTTCTTTTGTGCAGCAACCAGGGATTGTGTTTTTGAAGAGCCAGAGGCCCCCATAGTCTCTGACAGTGTATCAGGTGTTGGTAAACAAGATCGTGATAGATTTCTTTCATTGCTGTGAGAGTGAGTGACTGTCGAGTGTGATATATGATACCTTATTGTTTATTGACTTTACTGTGAATGACTTGTATGTGAATTCTCCAGTTAAGTTTCTCATCAACAAGAACTCCTAGGAATTTAGTATTTTCTTCGCGTTTGAGGACTGTATTACCAAGATACAAGGGGTCCAAGTCTGGGGTCAAGATATTCCTTCTGTGAAAGATTGTGTAGTGGGTTTTCTCAAGGTTTAGGGTCAGTTTATTACGTATTACCCAGGTCCTGACTTTAGTCAATTCAGTGTTCATAGTTCTCATCAAGGAATGTAGGTCTGAGTTGCTGGCATAGAGATACTATTGTCTGCAAATAAGCTGTATTTTATGAGTGTGCTGGCGTGGACTATGTCGTTTATGTACAAAACAAACAGTACTGGACTGAGAATGGAAACTTGGGGGACGCCATACAAGATTGGCGTGGAGTCAGATTGATGATTATTATAGCAGACATACTGCTTCCTGTTGGACAGATATGAGGTAAACCAATTGTGGGATAGACCCCTAATCCGTAATGTTTAAGCTTTGAAAGGGGGAAGGTATGATCGACAGTATCGAAGGCTTTAGAGAGGTCCAAGAATATACCGACTGTGAACCGACTGCCATCAAAGGAATTTAAGATGTCATTAGTAAAGGATAGCAGACCACTCTCAGTCGACCTTCTAGCTCTAAATTCAAACTGGGAATCTGTAAAAATTTTATTGGTATTGCAGAAGAATTTAGTCTACTACATGCTAGCTTCTCCAGTATCTTACTCAAGGCTGAGAGGACTGAAATGGGGCGGTAATTCTTGAAGAGAGCTAATGGTTTAGGGAGGTGTGGGTGTTCAGGTAACGGTTGAGGGAGGGGAGGGTGTAGAGGTATTGGTTGAGGGAGGGGAGGGTGTTGATGGAGGGGAGGGTGTTGATGAAGGGGAGGGTGTTGATGGAGGGGAGGGTGTTGAGGTATAATCCAAACTAGGAGTCTGTAAAGATGTTATTGGCATTGCAGAAGGAATTTAGTCTATTACATGCTAGCTTTTCCAGTATCTTACTCTAGGCTGAGAGGACTGAAATGGGGCGGTAATTCTTGAAGAGAGCTAATGGTTTAGGGAGGTGTGGGTGTTCAGGTAACAGTTGGGGGAGGGAGGGGTGAGGTATTGGTTGGGGAGGAGAGGTGGTGGTGGAGAGGGAGGGTGTGGTGATGAAGGGAGGGTGTTGATGGAGGGAGAGGGTGTTGAGGTATGGTTGAGGGAGGAGGGTGTTGAGGTATGGTTGAAAGAGGGAAGGTGTTCAGGTAATGGTTGGGGAGGGAAGGTGTTGAGGTAATGGTTGAGGAAGGTGTTGAGGTTGAGGGAGGAGAGGGCGTTGAGGTAATTGTGGAGGTAGGGGAGGGTATTGAGGTAATGGTTTAGGGAGGTGTGGGTGGGAGGTAACAGTTGGGGAGGGAGGTGTAGAGGTATTGGTTGAGGGAGGGAGGGTGTTGATGGAGGGAGGTGAGGTGGTTGGGGAGGGAGGGTGTTGAGGTATTCTTTGGGGAGGGAAGGTATTGAGGTAATGGTTGAGGAGGCGAAGGTGTTGAGGTATTGCGGGGAGGGAGGGCGTTGAGGTAGTGTGGAGGTAGGGGAGGGATTGGAGGTAATGGTTTAGGGAGGTGTGGGTGTTGAGGTAACGGTTGAGGGAGAGGGGAGGTAGAGGTATTGGTTGGAGGAGGGGAGGGTGTTGATGGAGGGAGGATGTTGAGGTATTGGTTGAGGGAGGAGGGTGTTGAGGTAATTGTTGGGGAGGAGAGAGGGTGTTGATGTAATGGTGGGAGGGAGGAGAGGGTGTTCAGGTAATGGTTGAGGGAGGGAAGGTGTTGAGGTAATGGTTGAGGGAGGGAAGGTGTTGGGTATTGCTTGAGGGAGGGGAGGGCGTTGAGGTAATTGGGGAGATGGGGAGGGTATTGAGGTAATGGTTTAGGGAGGTGTGGGTGTTGGAGGTAACGGTTGAGGGAGGGAGGGTGTAGGAGGTATTGGTTGAGGGAGGAGGGTGGATGGAGGAGGTGTTGAGGTATTGGTTGAGGGAGGGAGGAGTTGAGGGTATTCTTTGGGGGAGGGAAGGTATTGAGGTAATGGTTGATGGAGGCGAAGGTGTTGAGGTATTGCTTGGAGGAGAGGAGGGTAATGAGGGTATTGGTTGAGGAGGGAGGATGTTGATGGTGAGGGTGTTGAGGTATTGGTTGAGGGAGGGAGGGTGTTGAGGTATTCTTTGGGGGGTGGGAAGGTATTGAGGTAATGGTTGAGGGAGGGGAAGGTGTTGAGGTATTGCTTGAGGAGAAGAGGTTAATGAGGTATTGGTTGAGGGAGGGAGGATGTTGATGGAGGGGAGGTGTTGAGGTATTGGTTGAGGGAGGGAGGGTGTTGAGGTATTCTTTGGGGGAGGTGGAGGATGTTGATGGAGGGAGGGTGTTGAGGTATTGGTTGAGGGAGGGGAGGGTGTTGAGGTATTGCTTGAGGGAGGAGGGTAATGAGGTATTGGTTGACGGAGGGAGGATGTTGATGGAGGGGAGGGGTTGAGGTATTGGTTGAGGGAGGGAGGGTGTTGAGGTATTGTTGAGGGGAGGGAGGGCAATGAGGTATTGGTGAGGGAGGGGAGGAGGTTGATGGAGGGGAGGGTGTTGAGGTATTGTTGAGGGAGAGGAGGGTAATGAGGTATTGGTTGGAGGGAGGGAGGATGTTGATGGGGGGAGGGTGTTGATGGAGGGGAGGGTGTAGAGGTATTGGTTGAGGGAGGGAGGGTGTTGATGGAGGGAAGGTGTTGATGGAGGGAAGGTGTTGATGGAGGGGAGGGTGTGGAGGTATTGGTGAGGGAGGGGAGGGTGTAGAAGTAATGGCTGAGGGAGGGGTGGGTGTTGAGGTAATCGTTGAAGGAGGGGGTGGTGTAGAGGTAAGTTTGAGGGAGGGTGGGTGTTGAGGTAATCGTTGAAAGAGGGGAGGTGTAGAGGTAGTGGTTGAGGAGGGGTGGGTGTTGAGGTAATGGTTGAGGAATGGGAGGGTGTTGAGGTAATGGTGGAGGGAGGGAGGGTGTGGAGGTAATGGTTGAGGGAGGGGTGGGTGTAGAAGATGGTGGAAGGAGGAAAGGTACTGAGGGATTGGTGGAGGAGGGAGGGTGTTGAGGTATTGGTGGAGGAGGGGAGGTATTGAGGTAATGGTTGAGGGAGCCGAGGTGTAAAGGTAATGGAGGAAGGCGGAGAGGGTGTAGAGGTAATGGTGGAAGGAGAGGAGGGTACAGGTAATGGTGGAGGGGCGGGAGGGTGTAGAGGTAATGGTGGAGGAGTGTGGGTGTTGGAGGTAATGGTGGAGGGAGGAGGGTGTTGAGGTATTGGTTGAGGGAGGGGTGGGTGTTGAGGTAATGCTTGATGGGAGGGAGGGTGTTGAGGTATTCCTTGAGGGAGGAGGGTAATGAGGTATTGGTTGAGGGCGGGGAGGGTGTTGAGGTATTGCTGGAGGGGAGAGGAGGTAATGAGGTTGCTTGAGGAGGGGAGGGTGTTGAGGTATTGCTTGAGGGAGAGGAGGGTAATGAGGTATTGGGAGGGGAGGGAGAAGTTGATGGAGGGGAGGGTGTTGAGGTATTGCTTGAGGGAGAGGAGGGTGTTGAGGTATTTTTGTTGGAGGAGGATGTTGATGGAGGGAGGATGTTGAGGTAATGGTGGAGGGAAGGAAGGTGTAGAGGTATTGCTTGAGGGAGAGGAGGGTGTTGAGGTATTCTTTGGGGAGGGGAGGATGTTGGTGGAGGAGGGGTGGAGGTATTGCTTGATGGAGGGAGGGTGTTGAGGTAAGGTGGAGGGAGGGGAAGGTGTAGAGGATGTTTTGAGGGAGGGGAGGGAATGAGGTATTGGTTGAGGGAGAGGAGGGTGTTGAGGTATTGTTGAGGGAGAGGAGGTAAGAGGTATTGGTTGAGGGAGGGGAGGATGTTGATGGAGGGGAGGGTGTTGAGGTATTGGTTGAGGGAGGGAGGTGTTGAGGTATTCTGGGGGAGGGGAGGATGTTGATGGAGGGGAGGGTGTTGAGGTATTGGTTGAGGGAGGGGAGGGTGTTGAGGTATTGCTTGGAGGAGAGAGGGTAATGAGGTATTGGGACGGAGGGGAGGATGTGATGGAGGGAGGGTGGAGGTATTGGTTGAGGGAGGGAGGGTGTTGAGGTATTGCTTGAGGGAGAGAAGGTAATGAGGTATGAGGAGGAGGGAGGATGTTGATGGAGGGAGGGTGGGAGGTATTGGTTGAGGGAGGGGAGGGTATTGAGGTATTCTTGGAGGGAGAGGAGGTAATGAGGTATTGGTTGAGGGAGGCGGAGGATGTTGATGGAGGGAGGGTATTGAGGTATTGGGAGGGAGGGAGGGTGTTGATATTGGTTGAGGGAGGGGGATGAGGTTGTGGTGGAGGGCGGGGAGGTATTGGAGATATTGGGTGAGGGAGGGGAGGGTTGGAGGTCTTGTTGAGGAGGGGGGTATTGGAGGTAATGGGAGGGCGGGGAGGTGTTGAGGTATTGGTTGAGGGAGGGGAGGGTGTTGAGGCATTGGTTGATGGAGGGAGGTGTAGAAGTAATGGCTGAGGAGGGGTGGGTGTTGAGGTAATGTTGAAGGAGGGGTGGGTGTAGAGGTAAAGTTTGAGGGAGGGGTGGGTGTTGAGGCACTGCTGAAGGAGGAGGGTGTAGAGGTAGTGGTTGAGGGGAGGGGTGGGTGTTGAGGTAATGGTTGAGAATGGGAGGGTGTTGAGGTAATGGTTGAGGAATGGGAGGGTGTTGAGGTAAGGTGGAGGGAGGAGGGTGTTGAGGTAATGGTTGAGGAGGGGTGGTAGGTAATGGTGGGGAGGAAAGGGACTGAGGATTGGTGGAGGAGGGGAGGGTGTTGAGGTATTGGTGGAGGGAGGGGAGGTATGAGGTAATGGTTGAGGGAGCGAGGGTGTAAAGGTAATGGAGGAAGGGAGAGGGTGTAGAGGTAATGTGGAAGGAGAGAGGGTGTAGAGGTAATGGGGAGGGAGGTGGGTGTTGAGGTAATGGTGGAGGGAGGGAGGGAGGTGTGGTTGAGGGAGGGGAGGGTGTTGAGGTGGTTGAGGGAGGGAGGGTGTTGAGGAGTGTGGTTGAGGGAGGGGAGGGTGTTGAAGTATGGTTGAGGGAGGGAGGTTGTTGAGGTATTGGTTGAGGAGGGGGAATTGGAGTAGTGGTGGAGGAGGGAGGGTATTGAGGTAATGGTTGAAGGAGGGGAGGTGTTGAGTAGGGAGGTGTTGGAAGGTAGGGAGGTGTTGAGGTAATGGAGGATGGAGGGAGGTACTGAGGTATGGTGGAGGGAGAGGTGTTGAGGTAATGGTTGAAAGGGGTAGGTCTAGGGGTATGGCCTCAGGAGGAGGGTGTAGAGGTATGGTGGAAGAAGTGGAGGGTGTAGGGAGGTGGTGGGGAGGGTGTGTGGGTGGACGGAGGAGGGTGTGGGGAGTGTGGTGGAGGGAGGGTGAGGGGAGGGGGAGGGTGAGGTGGTGGACGGAGGGGAGGGTGTTGAGGTGGGGAGGGTGTGTGAGTAATGGTGGACGGAGGGAGAATGTGAGAATGGTGTTGAGGAGGGGAGGTGTTGAGGTGTGGTTGAGGGAGGGTGTTGAGGAGTGTGGGTAGGGAGGGAGGGGGAGGGTGAGGGAGGCAGGGGAGTGTTGAAGTAAGGGTGGACGGAGGGGAGGGTGTAGAGGTAATGGTGGAAGAGAGGGAGGTGTAGGGGTATGGTGGAAAGAGGGAGGGTATTGAAAGTGTGGACGGAGGGAGGGTGTAGAGAAATGGTGGAGGGAGGGGGGGTGTTGAGGTATGGTTGAGGGGGGAGGGGGAGGATTGAGGTAATGGTGGTGGGAGGGGAGTTTGTTGAGGTAATGGTGGAGGGAGGGAGGTGTTGAGATAATGGTGGAGGCAGGGAAGGGTGTTGAGGTAATGGTGGAGGGAGGGAGGGTGTTGAGATAATGGTGGAGGCAGGGAAGTGTTGAGGTAATGGTGGAAGATGGGGAGGGTGTTGAGGTAATGGTGGAGGGAGGAGAGGTGTTGGGGAATGTTTAGGGAGGGGAGGGTGTTGAGGTAATGGTGGAGGAGGGAAGGGTGTTGGCTTAATTTTGAGGGGGAGGGGAGGGTGTTGAGGTAATGGTGGAGGAGGAAGGGGAGGGTGTTGAATTAATTTTGACTGAGGGAGGGTGTTGAGATAGGGGAGGGTATGAGGTGTGGGTGGAGGGGAGGGTTTTAAGTGCTGACTGAGGGAGGTGTTGAGGTAGGGGGAGGTATTGAGGTAATGGTTGAGGAGGGAGGTGTTGAGGTAATGGTTGGGGGAGGAGGTTTGAGGTGATGGTTGAGGTAGGAGAGGGTGTTGACTTAATTTTTGAGGGAGGGAGGGTGCTGAGGTAATGGTGGAGGAAGGGGAGGGTGTTGAATTAATTTTGACTGAGGGGAGGTGTTGAGATAGGGGAGGGTGAGGTAATGGTGGAGGAGGGAGGTTTTGAGGTACTTGACTGGGGGAGGGTGTTGAGGTAGGGGAGGGTGTGGAGGTAATGGTTGAGGGAGGGAGGGTGTTGAGGTAATGGTTGGGGAGGGGAGGTTTTGAGGTAATGGTTGAGGTAGGAGAGTGTAGAGGTAATGGTTGAGGGATGGGAGGGTGTTGAGGTAATGGTAGTGGAGAGGAGTGTTGAGGTAAGGGTTGTGGGAATTTGGCGTAATTGTGGAGGGAGGAGGAGGGAGGAGGGTAATGGTTTATGGAGGGAGTAGGGTTAAGACATACGTTAGGTAAAAAGAGCAATAACTAGTGCCAAAGGAAGTAAGTTATAAGAAACACGTCAGACCAACACTGTTGACCGGCTTTTCTTCACCACTGTCCACAACGCCATATATACCCTTCCTCCTCTCCTGTCTTTCACTGTGCTTCACCTCTCCCCCCTCACTTTGGCCTCCCTCACTACCGCATACACCTCTTACCTCCCCACCGCCCACCACTCACCAACCCGTGTCTCATCGCTGGAGCTGTCTCACTCTACCCTCCTATTCCCTTTCTTCATCTCATACTTCCTGTTATGGTATCTCTTGTTCGTCTTTTTCCGCAGAGTTACCCTTCTCTTTCCCACCCATCACTATGCCACCAACCACTGCACGTCACTAGGCCACCCTTTGATCTGCCATCCATTACTACACCACCACCTCACCATGCCACCCCTAATTCTGCCACCCTTCACTCTGTTATTTCTCAATGTGTCACCCATCACTTTGACACCCATCACTGTACCAACCATCACCCATAACTGTTTCAATCATCACTGTTTCACCCATCACTGTGACACCCATCACTTTGCCATCATCGTGGTCTGGTGATGTAAGAACATAAGAATGGAGGAAACTGCAGGGGCTCTTGGCCCATACTGGGCAGTACCATTTACACCCAACCCCTATTGCTTATATTTCCATCCAACTTATGTTTGAAGCTATCCAGCGTATTCGAGTTAATGATGATATTTGGTAACTTGTTCCACTCATCCACTACTCGATTTTCAAACCAATGTTTACCTATTTCGCGCCTAAATCTGCCTATCGGTATGGAATAATTTGTAACCTGCAATTTGGTATTCGACAGGTAACTCACGTGAGTCTAGGTTTATCCATGTTTTGGTGAATGCTATTATATCGATTTTTTCGGTACATGCCAACGCCCTGATTTCATCTATTTTGTTTCTTATACTTCTACTGTTTGCGTTGAAGACATTTAAATTAGTCGTGTTCTGGGTCCTCTCTTTGTTGCGTTTAGGTTTTAACTCCCTGCCTAATTTAGTTTTGCAATAATTCCTAGCAATATTTCCCTGTAACCTTTCACTTTGTTTACCCGCTCCCACTGCAGTCTCCTCCACCCCCGTGCTCATATGTTCTCTTAGCAATTTAAAGACTTCGACATCTTTTGAAATGCCCTCTCGAGAGAACCAGCCAGGGTTGCCACCCCATCCCTAGACAGATGCACCCCATCCCAGGCAAAAAGATCCCTTCTGCTTTAGAAGTTGTCCAAGTTGTCAATGAATGGGACTGAAATTGACTTGCAATATCCGTCAAGACTGCCATTGACACCAACTGCCTGAAAGTTACTAGCGTTCCCTGAAGAATGCAGTGATGGGTAGGGAAACACTGTGTAACACTGAAGTCCGTTTATTGGTGGATGGAGAGGAACTACATGGTGACTCATGGTGTGCCATGCACGGCTCACACAGCCAGACTAAGGCCTTGCCATATGGCAGCCTGGGCAATGCTACACATAACGCAGTGTTGCCACGTGATGATATATATATAAATGCTACCGGCACAGTAGCTTATATGCTGGTGGGTTGCTACTCGCACAGTAGCTTATATATGGTGGCTGCTACCGCACAGTAGCTTATATACATAACCTACATTCTCCCCCTCACGCTCATAGTCTTTGTCTTGAGCAGACTCTCTTAGTCCTAAATCGCTCCGGAAGCGTCGAGGTGCACTGTGGGGCGGATCCTCGTGGAGGTGTAGGTGACTCTGTCCTCAGTCAGGGGCCAGCAGCAGGGGATGGGACTGGCCGAGGAAGCTATGGCCTTCCACCAGACACGGCCGCCGGCATCCCATTCCAGTCCACACCGCCGACGCCTATCACTATGCCCACCTTGTCCCAACGTGACGCTGTCGGGTCCTGGACGCGGACAAGGCACCAATCTCCACTGGCTGAAGAGTGGCGGGCATCGTGGTCATACCCCAGCCTTGGCGTCCGGGCACGTGAAGCGCTGCGCGGCAGCCAGCTCGGTTATCTGCTAGTCCTTGCAAAGGCCTTTGGCGTGTAGGAACGCGAAGAGCGAGAGGGTGACCATACAGGATCTGGGCAGGTAGCGTCCTGTAACGTGGGAGGACGCAGGCTCGGCAGCTCAGGCAGCGCAGGCGCGTCGCTCGCCGACCACGCACTCCTCGTTGGCGTGTAACGGCGCAGCTGGGATCTGCTCGAAAGTTTCTGGGCACCACGATAACCTTGAGGTGCTCCCACGACAACAAGGGGTGTCGCTGAAGGTGGCTGCACGCGATCGTATCCGGGTGACACCTACCTGTCGCCAGAAGTGATTCCGCTGAAAGGAGCCCACAGCCCGCATCTGGGAACCGTCCGCATTGTAGTATCGCATGCCGCGGCGGTGGCCCCAGGCCGCGTTTGTGAGAGGCCCAGTTTCTGGAGGTGCTTCAACCCATCACCGTAGTATCAAAGCCGGTGTCCGGTATCACCTCGATGTATTCCGGACACCATCACCGTGTGACGGCGACGCCGATAGTAGAGGAAGGGGTAGCCCTGGGGCGCAGGGAAAGTCGATTCCACCTCCTGATGTGACTCGCTTTCTGCTTGGGGCCGCGGGCCATCTCGGAAGGCGGAACCACCCGGTGGGGAAGTAGCGCTTGCTGTCCTCCCCTCGCCTCGGCTTTTGGCTGGGTTGGCGGCAGCACTTGTCGTAGTGCCCATAGCGAATCGCAGGCCTGACATAATTCTGCGCTTCGTGCAGGCACCTGTCTGTGTTAGAATCAGTGGCCCCTCACGGTCACATCCACGACACAGTGCGTCGGCGGCCGGGCATGTCTTTGGGGCTGTGCTGCTTTCCACAGCCGCCACAGGAAGCACTAGGCGGAGGCGGAGGAACGTGGCAGCCTTCGCTATGCTGGCCGCCTTCTTATCCTTTTCTTCTTGTATTGTGAGATAGTTTCACAGCAGGTGGCGGACATGGTGGCCTTCGTATGACCGACATTCAAATACTACCACCCGAGTGTGAGGAAGCGTCCAGGGGATGAGTCGCTGCATCAACTTCGTGCCTGACACCCGTCAAGATCCCGTGGCTTGATCCAGGCTTCTCACATTCCTGGTCAGGCGCTTTGCAGACGCCGATCTCTGACAAACTTGCCGCATAAAAAGTCGTCAGCGATTCGTTCTGCCTGCTTGCAGCTGGTAAAGGCATGGCGACGCAGCCCGTTGTTCGACCCTTACGCTCCTGTAAAAGGTCGAAGCACATCCGGCTACTGAAGGTGAAGAATCGGGAGGCACTTCCAACGGTGCTCCAAGACTCTTGGGTCTCCAGCTACAAACACATCCGCAGTTGGATGAGCTGTTTGTCTGGAGGCAAGCATGCGTCGGGTCTCCACCATCGGTGGGAGTAATCTGTCCAGCGCCGCCCACTCACGAAAAAGCTGAAACGTGACGCCTGGTGAGAGGGCGGTGGGGGGCTGGAACAGATGCCTTGGGGAGCTGTTAGTAGCAAGAGTACTCCTGGAGGACGCTGGTGTGGTGGAGGAGGAGGACATTGGCATCTTCACGCTACCCATGCAGTGAGGGAGGGTGGGTTAGCCGCCAGGTCGCCAATAGTGCCTCAAACGCAACTTTTCCTCCTTTCCTTCGTGTTCCTCCCTGGAAGTTCCATCTCTGCCTCTGTCCTGCCGTCCATCCACCTCAGAATTGTGGCAATGTCCGTCACTGAGGTGGAGGATGAGAGTCTGTGCCCGTGAGGGAAGGTGGAGTCGTGTTCTATCTTGACGTTGTCCCTTCTTACCTCCCATCTTTTGTGTAAAAAGCGTGACTGCACTGTTTAATATATATAAAGTGGCGCCAACAGCTCTAACCATATATATGACATAAACAGCGCAGAAATCACGCAATGGTCCACTGTTCTGTCCGTAGTGAGTGAGTGCGTGCATGCGCAAGGTGTGTGTGTGTGTCTGAGAGAGCGGAGCTGCGGGTCCGGCAAGACCGCTGCGTCTCCCCTCGATGTCGTGACGAGAAGGGTGTGTACGCCATGCATTCCGTGTGGGTACCACAAAAAAATAGACACGCTCAACTCTCAGCTCTAGACACACACTAATACACTGACACTCAACACTGCCACCGCCACTAAAACGCACCAGACGGCCCAACACTGCACATCGCGGGGCTAAACATAGCACAACACAACACAACACACTATATCGACGCTGATGCATCACCGGCAGACGTAACTGTCTCGCACCGCTCACACACTTTGTAAGTCCACACAGATCCCAGGCACTGGCGCCATGGTGGTTACTTAGCGTTCCCGAAGAACGGTGATGTAGGGAAACACTGTAACACTGGAAGTCCTGCTTATTATAGATGAGAACTACAAGTGGTGACTAAGGTGTGCCGCGTAACGGCCTGCGTCAGACTAAGGCTGCCTTGCCATATGGCAGCCTGGGCAATGTTGCCACATAACGTGCAGTTGCCACGATGATATATATAAATGCTACTCGCACAGTAGCTATATACAGGGCTGCTACCGCACAGTAGCTTATATACAGGGTTGCTACCGCACATTAGCTTTATATACAGGGTTGCTACCGCACAGTGGGCTGCGGCTATTATTAACTCTGAATTGCTCCTTCAGCCCTTCACAGTCTTTCATTGCCAAGTCTCCTTCTAGGAAGGACACCACAAATGATGGGGCCCTCCTTTAGATCTAATATGTTCTATAGCTGTCTTGAACTTATTAAGAAGGTCCTCATTCCTACACCGGCCAATATCATTGCCTCCTGCACTAAGGCAGAAAACACCGGTCAACACAATTTTTCTGGCACAAGGTTTTTAAACGGATTTTAAGTAAATTTGGGGTGCAGAATCCAAATATGACTTTGGTTTTTGTCTATCACATCAGGTTTTTGAGATATACCATATTGCACTTTTGCTGGGAACCTTGGATCAAAATTGACGGTTTAAACATGTATACATAAATTTTTTCCAGCGATATAATTTATTTTCTATAACCAAAAATTTTTAATATCAAATTGAAAGTTAATGCACATATAATATTTAAATGTAACATTGAAGGTGAAAAACAATTAATGTACGGTAGAAATAGTGCAAGTATTAAGATGTTACAGTTACATAAACTTCCTCTTTTTGGGCCGATCTCTTATGTACAGTTCTTGCCTGTGCCTCAGTCATTGTTGCAAGGAAGTGTGGATCTCTGAGTAGTGTTCTTATTTGAGGTCCATCAAAAATCCCTGCCTTTTTCTTCTCGCTGAAGACTTGGAAAGGTTGAGCATATATATCTGAAACACTTCCACTATGATCAAGAGCCTTGACTAATTGCTTCATGATACCAAGTTTTATGTGCAGAGGAGGAAGGACAATGTTTTTCCTGTCAACCAGAGGATCGTTAATGATATTCTTGTTACCAGGCGTCAAACTTTGTCTTGGTGGCCAATTTTTTTCACCCAATGGTCTGCTGTAGCCCTGCTGTCCAGCAGTGCCAGAAAACAGGGTATTTTGTGTACCCTCCTTGCTGGCCCAATAGAAAGTTTACCATTTTCAAGTCCACACAAATAACCATTCATGAGCATGGTATTGCAACCTCTCTAGAACAGTCCTAATGTTTTCTACTCTTCTTTAATTTGTACAGAATGTCAGATTGAATTGAACCATACTTGTTTCCGTTATGAAGAAGAACACATTTCAAGCTCCTTTTAGAACTGAAGAGTTCATTCTTAGCTTGAAGACCTTCCAACTGACTGATGGGAGGGGGAGAGAGGGGATGGGAGACTGGTGATGTGAGGGAGAGGCTGGTGTTGTGAGGGGAGAGGCTGGTGATGTGGAGGGAGAGACTGGTGATGTAAGGAGAAGCTGGTGATGTGAGGAGAGACTGGGAGGGAGGGAGAGGCCGGTGATGTGTGGGGAGACCATTGATCTGTGGGAGACTGGTGATGTAGGGGAACTGGTGATGTATGGTAGAGACTGGTGATGTGTGGGAGAGGCTGGTGATGTGAGAGGGACTGGTGATGTGGAGTGACAGGCTGGTGATGGGAGTGAGAGGCTGGTGTTGTGGGAGAGAGAGGCTGGTGATGTGAGGGATATTCTGGTGATGTGAGGAGGAGGCCGGCCATGTGTGGGAGAGACTGGTGATGTGAGGGATAGACTGGTGATATGTGGGAGAGACTGGTGATGTGTGAGAGAGGCTGGTGATGTGGGAGAGATTGGGATGTGTGAGAGAGGCTGAGGATGTGTGGAAGAGAATGATGTGAGGGAGAGGCTAGTGATGTGAGGGAGAGGCTTGTGATGTGAGGGAAAGGCTGGTGATGTGGGAGGGAGAGACTGGTGATTGAGGGAAGAGACTGGTGATGTGTGGGAGAGACTGGACATGTGGACAGATAGACTGATGATGTAGGAGAGGCTGGTGATGTGGAGGGAGAGACTGGTGATGTGAGAGAGAGACTGGTGATGTGTGGGAGAGACCAGTGATGTGTGGGAGAGACTGGTGATGTGAGGGAGAGACTGGTGATGTGGGAGAGACTGGACATGTGATAGATAGACTGATGATGTGGGGAGAGGCTGGTGATGTGAGGGGAGAGACTGGTGATGTGAGGGAGAGACTGGTGATGTGAGGCAGAGGCTGGTTTTGTATGGAAGAGACTGGTGATGTGAGGGAGAGACTGGTGATGGGAGAGAGAGGCCAGGATGTGTGGGGGAGACCAGTGATGTGTGGGAGAGAGACTGGTGATGTGAGGGACAGACTGGTGATGTGTGGGAGACTGACATGTGACAGATAGACTGATGATGTGAGGGGAGAGGCTGGTGATGTGTGAGAGACTGGTGATGTGAGGGAGAGGCTAGTGATGTGAAGGAGAGGCTTGTGATGACGGAAAGGCTGGTGATGTGGGAGGGAGAGACTGGTGATTGAGGGAAGAGACTGCTGATATGTGGAACAAACTGGTGATGTGGTGGGAGAGACTAGGTATGAGGGAAAGACTGGTGATGTGAGGAGAGACTGGTGATATGGGAGAGACTGGTGATGAGGGGGAACTGGTGATTTTGGGAGACTGGTGATGTGTGGGAGAGACTAATGATGTAGGAGAGTCTGGTGATGTGTGGACGAGGCTGTTGATGTGTGGGAGAGGCTGATGATGTGAGAGAGAGACTGGTGATGTGAGGGAAAGACTGGTCATGTGTGAGGAGAGACTGGTGATGTGGAGGGAGAGGCTAGGTGATGTGAGGGGAGAGACTGGTGATGTGAGGGAGACAGGATGTGAGGGAGACTGGTGATGTGGAGGAGACTGGTGATTGAGGAGAGACTGGTGACTGAGGGAGAGACTGGTGATGTGTGGGAGAGACTGAGATGGAGGGAAAGGCTGGTGATGTGAGGGAGAGACTGGTGACGTGAGGGAGAGGATGATGATGTAAGAAAGACACTGGTGATGTGGAGGAGAGACTGATGATGAGGGAAAGGCTGGTGATGTGAGGGAGAGACTGGTGATTGAGGGAAGAGACTGGTGATGGGTAGAAGAGATCAGGATGTGTGGGAGACTGGTGATGTGTGGGAGTGACTGGTGATGGGAGGGAGAGACTGGTGATGTGGGAGAGACTGGTGATGAGAGAGGACTGGATGTGGAGAGACTGGTGGGAGGGAGGCTAGTGATGTGAGGGAGTGGTGTGGAGGTAGAGACTGGTGATGTGGGAGAGACTGGTGATGTGAGGGAGACTGGTGATGTGTGGGAGAGACTGGTGATGGGAGGGAGAGGCTAGTGGAGGGAGGGAGAGACTGGATGAGGGAAGAGGTGATGAGGGAGAGACTGGTGATGTGAGGGAGAGACCGAGATGAGGGAGAGACTGTGATGAGGGAAGAGACTGTGATGTGGGAGAGACTGTGATGGGAGGGAGGTGTGAGGGAGAGACGGTGAGTGGGGGAGAGATGTGATGGAAAGAATGGGATGGAGACTGGTGAGTGAGGGGGAGAGGGAGAGACTGGTGATGAGGAAGAGACGTGGATGTGGAGAGACAGGATGTGGGAGAGACTGGTGGATGGGAGGACTGGTGATGAGGGAGAGACTGGTGATGTGTGGGAGAGACTGGTGGATGGGAGAGAGGGACTGGTGATGTGGTTAGAGACTGGTGATATGAGGGAGAGGCTAGTGATGTGAGGAGTGACTGGTGATGTGAGGTAGAGACTGGTGAGGGGAGAGACTGGTGATGTGGAGGTCGAGACTGGTGATGGGAGAGACTGGTGATGTGACGGAGAGACTGATGATGTGAGGGAGAGGCTGGTGATGTGAGGGAGACTGGTGATGGGGGAGACGGATGATGTGAGAGAGGCCTGTAATGTGAGGAGGAGACTGGTGATGTGAGGAGGAAGGGTGACGTGAAGGAGAGGCTGATGATGTTAGGAAGAGACTGGTGATGTGTGTTAGGGACTGGTGATGTGAGGGAGAAACTGGTGATGTGAAGGGAGAGCGGGAGATGTGGGGGGAGATAGGAGGGAGGGAGAGACAGACGTGGGAGGGAGAGATTCTGATGATGTGGGGAGAGACTGGTGATTGAGGGAAGAGACTGGTGATGTGAGGGGAGAGTGCTGATGTGAGGAAGAACCTGGATGTGGGAGGGGAGAGACTGGTGATGAGGGAAGAGACTGGGATGTGAAGGAGAGAATGGGTGGAGGGAGGGGAGGCCGGAGATGGGGGGGAGACCAGTAATGTGTGGGAGAGACTTAGATGTGAGGTAGAGGCCAGATGAGGGAGAAACTGGTGATGTAATGGGAGCGACTGGTGATTGAGGAGGAGACTGGTGATGTGAGGTAGAGACTGGTGATGTGTGGGAGAGACTGGTGATGTGACGGAGAGACTGATGATGTGAAGGAGAGGATGGTGATGTGAGGGAGTGACTGGTGATGAGGGAGGGACGGATGATGTGAGGGAGAGGCTAGTGATGTGTGTAAGAGACTGGTGATGTGAGGGAGAGACTAGATAAGGAGGTAGAGGCTGGTCTTGTATGGAAGAGACTGGGAGTGAGGGACAGACTGGTGATGTGAGAGAACAGGATGGGGAGAGACTCAGGTGATGGGGAGAGACTGGATGTAAGGGACAGACTGGTGATGTGGGAGAGACTGGTCATGAGACAGATAGAATGATGATGGGAGGGAGAGGCTGGTGATGTGAAGGAGAGACTGGTGATGTGAGGGAGAGGTTAGTGATGTGAGGGAGAGGCTTGTGATGTGACGGAAAGGCTGGTGATGTGAGGAGAGACTGGTGATGAGGAAAGAGACTGATATGTGGAAGAAACTGGTGATGTGGGGGAGGACTGGTGATGTGAGGGGAAACTGGTGGACTTGGGGAGAGACTGAGATGTGGGAGAGACTAATGATGTAGGGAGAGTTCAGGATGTGTGTGGAGAGGCCTGATGGGAGAGGCTGATGATGTGAGAGAGACTGGAGATGTGAGGGAAAGACTGGTCATGTGTAAGGAGAGACTGGTGATGTGAGGGAGAGGCTAGTGATGGGAGGTAGAGGTGGATGTGAGGGAAAGGCTGGTGGGATGGGAGAGAGACCAGGAGGGAGGAGAGACTGGTCATGTAAGGAGGACTGGTGATCTTAGAGAGACTGGTGATGAGTTGGGAGACTGGTGATGTGAGAGAGACTGGGATGTGTGAGAGACTGGTGATGAGGGAGAGGCTAGTGATGTGAGGAGAGACTGGTTATGTGAGGGAGAGACAGGTGATGTGAGGGGAGAGACAGGATGAGGGAGAGACTGGTGACTGAGGAAGAGACTGGGATGTGTGGGGAGAGACTGGTGATGTGAGGGAAAGGACAGGTGAGAAACAGACTGAGACGTGAGGGGAGAGAAGGATGATAAGAAAGACACTGGTGATGTGGGAGGAGAGACTGGTAATGTGAGTGAAAGGGTGATGTGAGGGAGAGACTGGATGAGAAGAGACTGGTGATGTGGGAAAGAGACCTAGATGTGGGGAGACTGGTGGGTGGGGGAGTGACCAGGATGTGAGGGAGAGACTGGATGTGGGAGACTGGTGATGTGAGAGAGGGACTGGTTAAGGGCAGTTAGAGACTGGTGATGAGGGAGAGGCTGAGTGATGTGGGGGAGTGACTGGTGATGTGGAGGAGAGACTGAGATGTGTGTGGGAGAGACTGGTGATGTGAGGTAGAGACTGGATGTGTGTGGGAGAGTTCAAGATGTGACGGGAGAGACTGATGATGTGAGGAGAGGCTGGTGATGTGGGGGAGAGGCTGGTAATGTGAGGGGAGAGACTGGTGATGTGGGAGGCAGAGGCTAGATGTATGTAAGAGACTGGTGGATGTGAGGGAGAGACGTGGGAGAGGTAGAGAGGCTGGAGGAATGTGAGGGGACAGACTGGATGAGAGAAGGGAGACTGGTGATGTGGGAGAGACGGATGTGGTGATGGGAGAGGCTGGATGATGTGAGGCGAGGGGCTGGTGGGATGTGAGGGAGAGACTGGTGATGAGGGAGAGACTGGTGATGGGAGAGACCAGGATGTGGGGAGAGACTGGTGATGTGAGCGGAGACTGGTGATGTGAGGGAGAGACTGGTGATGTGGATTAAGAGACTGGTGATGTGAGGAGAGACCAGGATGTGTGGGAGAGACTGGTGATGGGAGGGAGAGGACTGGTGATGTGTGGAGAGGCTGGTGATGTGAGGGAGAGGCAGGTGATGTAAGTAAGAGGTTGGTGATGGGAGGGAGAGGCTGGTGAGGGAGAGGCTGGTGATGTGAGGGAGAGGCTAGGATGTGAGAGAGAGACTGTGATGAGGGAGAGACTCTAATGGGAGAGACTGGTGATGGAGGGAAGACTGGTGACAAGGGAGAGACAGATGTAAGTCGCAGAGACTGGTGATGTGTGGGAGAGGCTTGTAATGTGAGGGAGAAACCAGAGAAGGGGGGGAGACTGATGATGAGGAGAAACTGGTGATGTGGGAGAGACTTGATGTGAGGGAGAGACTGGTGATGTGGGAGAAACTGGTGATGTGTGTGAGAGGCTGGTAAGTGAGGAGAGTCTGTGATGTAGGGCAGAGGCTGGTGATGTATGGAAGAGACTGGTGATGTGAGAGAATGGTGATGTGAGGGGAGAGGGCAGATGTGGGGAGAGAGACCAGTGATGTGGGGAGAGACTAGGATGTGAGGGACAGACTAAGGGAGGGGAGAGACTGGTAAAGTGACGGGAGAGACTGATGACGTGAGGGGAGAGGGGTGGGATGGAGGGAGAGACTGGTGATGTGGGGAGGGAGAGACAGGATGTGAGGGGAGATTGGTGATGTGAGGGAGAGACTGGTGACGTGAGGGAGATGCCAGGATCTAAGGAAGAGACTCTTGATGGAGAGGGAGACTGGTGATGTGAGGGAGAGACTGGTGATGGAAGGAAGAGACTGGGATGTGAGGAAGTTGGTGATGGGAGGAGATAGGGCTGTTAATGTGTGGGAGAGACTAGTGATGTGTGGAGACTGGTGATATTTGGGAGATGCTGGTGATGTGTGGGGAGAGGCTGGTGATGTGAGGGAGAGGCTGGAGATGTGTGGGAGGATGGTGGATGTGAGGGAGAGGCCGTTGATGTGGGAGAGACTGGGATGTGGGAGAGAGTGGTGATCTGTGGGAGAGACTGGGATGTGAGGTAGAAACTTGATGTGAGGAGAGACTGATGATGTGGGAGAAACTGGTGATGTGGGGGAGAGGAGGTAAATGTGAGGTAGAGACTGTAAGTGAGGCAGAGGCTGGTGAAGTGGAAGACACTGGTGATGTGAGGGAGAGACAGATGGGAGGGAGAGAGCTGGTGATAAGGAAGACACTGGATGTGGAGGGAGAGGTTGGTAATGTGAGGTAGAGACTAGTGATGTGTGGGAGAAACTGGTGATGTGTGGGAGAGGTTGGTAATATGAGGTAGAGACTGGTAATGTGAGGCAGAGGCTGGTGATGTGTGGGAGAGACCAGTGATGTGTGGGAGAGACCAGTGATGTGTGGGAGAGACTGGTGATGTGAGGGACAGACTGGTGATGTGACGGAGAGACTGGAGATGTGTGGGAGACACTGGTGATGTGTGGGAGAGATTGGTGATGTGAGGGAGGCTGGATGATGAGGGAGGCTGGTGATGTGAGGAGAGACAGGATGAGGGGAGAGACTAGGATGGGAGACGAGATGTGAGGGGAGAGACAGATGTAAGAAGAGACTGGTGATAGGGGAGGAGAGACTGGTGATGGGATAAGAGACTGAGGATGTGAGGGAGAGACTGGGATGTGTTGGGAGACTGGTGATGGAGGGGAGAGACTGGTGATGTGGGAGAGGCTGATGATGTGAGGGAGAGGCAGGATGTAAGCAGAGGTTGGTGATGTGAGGGAGAGGCGGAGATGTGAGGGAGAGGCTGGTGATGTGAGGGAGAAGCTGGTGATGTGAGAGAGTGACTGGTGATGAGGGAGGGGACGGATGATGTGAGGGAGAGGCTAGTGATGTGTGAAGAGACTGGAGGATGTGGGGAGAGACTAGGATGTGACGGAGAGACTGATGATGTGAAGGGAGAGGCTGGTGATGGAGGGAGTGACTGGGGATGAGGGGAGGGACGGAGGATGTGAGGGAGAGGCAGGTGGATGTAAGAGACTGGGATGAGGGAGAGACTGGAGGGGAGGTAGAAGGGTTTTGTAAGGGAAGAGACAGGTGATGGGAGGGACAGACTGGGATGGAGAGAGAGGCCGGAGATGTGTGGGAGAGACAGTGATGTGTGGGAGAGACTGGTGATGTGAGGACAGACTGGTGATGTGTGAGAGACTGTCAGGACAGATAGAATGATGATGTGAGGGAGAGGCTGGTGATGTGAGGGAGAGACTGGATGTGAGGGAGAGGCTAGTGATGTGAGGGAGAGGCTAGGATGTGACGGAAAGGTTGGTGATGTGGAGGGAGAGACTGGGATGAGGGAAGAGACCAAGGATATGTGGAAGAGAAAATTGGTGATGGGGGAGACTGGTGGATGAGGGGAACTGGTGAATGGGGAGAGACTGGTGATGTGAGAGACTAATGATGTGTAGGAGAGCTCAGGATGTGGGAGAGGCAAGGATGTGGGAGAAGGATAATGTAGAGAGAGACTGGGATGTGAGGGAAAGACTGGTCATGTAGAAGGAGACTGGTGATGGGAGGGAGAGGCTAGTGATGAGGTAGAGGCTTTGATGAGGGAAAGGCTGGTGAGAGAGAGACTGGTGATGGAGGAGACGGTCACAGTGCATGAGAGACTGGGGATTTAGGGAGAGACTGGTGATGTGAGTGGAGACTGTTGATGGAGAGAGAGACTGGTGATGTGGAGAGAGACTGGAGATGGAGGGAGAGGCTGGTGATGTGAGGGAGAGACTGGTGATGGAGGGAGAGACAGGTGGATGAGGGGAGAGACTGGTGGATGAGGGAGAGACAGACTGAGGGAAGAGACAGGATGTGTGGGAGAGACTGGTGATGTGAGGGAAAGGCAGATGAGGGACAGACTGGTGACGTGAGGGGAGAGGCGATGATGTAAGAAAGACACTGGTGATGTGGGAGGAGAGACTGGTAATGTGAGTGAAAGGCTGGTGATGGGAGGGGAGAGACTGGTGATTGAGGGGAGACTGGTGATGTGGGAAAGAGACGGAGGATGGGGAGAGACGGGATGGGAGGACTGAAGATGAGGAGAGATGAGATGTGTGGGAGACTGGTGATGTGGGAGAGAGGGACTGGTTATGTGGCAGCAGAGACTGGTGATGGGAGGGAGAGACGAAAAGGGGGGGGAGGACAGATGAGTAGAGACTGGTGATGTGGGGAGAGACTAGGAGGAGGTAGAAACTGGTGGGATGTGGGGAGAGACTGGTGATGGGAGAGACTGATGATGGGAGGGAGAGGCTGAGATGTGGGGAGAGGCTGGTAATGTGGGGGAGAGACTGGTGAGGGAGGCAGAGGCTGTGATAAGGTAAGAGACTCAGTGTGAGGGAGAGACTGGAGATGTGAGGAGAGCATGGTGGATGTGAGGGACAGACTGGTGATGTGAAGGGAGACTGGTGGATGTGTGGGAGAGACTGGGATGGGACGGAGAGGCTGATGATGTGGAGGGCGAGGCTGGTGATGTGAGGGAGAGACCAGGATGAGGGAGAGACTGAGGATGTGTGGGAGATGAGATGTGGGAGGGGAGGGGAGAGACTGGTGATGTGTTTAAGAGACTGGTGATGTGAGGGGAGAGACAGGATGGGATAGGAGACTAGGATGTGAGGGAGAGACTGGTGATGGGGGAGAGACTAGGATGTGAGGGAGAGAGACTGGTGATGTGGGAGAGGCTGGTGATGTGGGAGGGGAGAGGAGGTGATGGGTAAGAGGTTGGTGATGGGAGGGAGAGGCAGCTAGGAGGGAGAGGAGGTGATGTGGAGGGAGAGGCTGGGATGGAGAGAGAGACTGGGATGAGGGGAGAAACTTTGATGTGGGAGAGACTGGGATGTGAGGG
>NW_024733007.1:0-19714 GCF_018991925.1 Homarus americanus | reverse complement strand
TTGGTGATATATATCGCTTATCACTCGTTTTGCCCCCCTCCCCCCTGAAAACCTCAAATTTCCGTGTCCCTCAAGCTTGTTGGTGGGAAGAGGGGGGGGGGGGGGATAACTCTAAAACGGGTAATAATTTCCGACGGAAATGAAGGTCAAATTAGATGAAATCACAAAAAAAGCACGAAAAAATAAAATGCTCAACTACAGGGCGTATTGTCCGAAACTGCCTTTTTACCGTGGAAATAAGAAATCGTTATTTGCACTATCGAGTGTAAATACTCACTTCGTTATTAAAATGGCATATGATCAAACACCCTCACGAAAAAATAATAAAGGAGAGTAATTTTGGTATTATTTTAGGTGTGCACAAACATCTCATTCGGGGATTATGGCATTAGCAATCTGTAGATATTGGATGTTTTATTCTCTTGTTATTATCATCTACGGGAGCACCTGTCACCACCACTCTTGCAAGATTTGTGTTGTGTTCGTATATACGTTCGAGGGCGAATATTACTAATAAATACTTGCTTAGCAAGAATGCATTTTTGGGTTAAGACATAGAGGCTCATAGACCATTGGGCGCCAGGAGGCGGAGTCCCCTTGCAAGGGGGTTAGGTTACGACAGACCACCGGGGGCAGATATTTTTATAAGGGATTTTTAAATCCCGTAGATTTTTATCTAGTGTACGGTCGTCTGGTATTGAATTACCAGATGGAGGCTGGGAGGCGGTGTTATAGTAGGGGAGGCTGGGAGGCGGTGTTATAGTGGGGGAGGCGGTGTTATAGTAGGGGAGGCTGGGAGGCGGTTTTATAGTAGGGGAGGCTGGGAGGCGGTGTTATAGTGGGGGGAGGCTGGGTGGCGGTGTTATAGTTGGGGAGGCTGGGAGGCGGTGTTACAGTGGGGGAGGCTGGGAGGCGGTGTTATAGTAGGGGAGGCTGGGAGGCGGTGTTACAGTGGGGAGGCTGGGAGGCGGTGTTATAGTAGGGGAGGCTGGGAGGCGGTGTTATAGTAGGGGAGGCTGGGAGGCGGTGTTATAGTAGGGGAGGCTGGGAGGCGGTGCTATAGTAGGGGAGGCTGGGAGGCGGTGTTATAGTAGGGGAGGCTGGGAGGCGGTGTTATAGTAGGGGAGGCTGGGAGGCGGTGTTATAGTAGGGGAGGCTGGGAGGCGGTGTTATAGTAAGGGAGGCTGGGAGGCCGGTGTTGCAGTAGGGGAGGCTGGGAGGCGGTGTTATAGTAAGGGAGGCTGGGAGGCGGTGTTATAGTGGGGAGGCTGGGAGGCGGTGTGTTATAGTAGAGGCGCAGGGAGGCGGTGTTATAGTAGGGAGGCTGGGAGGCAGTTTTATAGTAGGGGAGGCTGAGGCGGTGTTACAGTGGGGAGGCTGGGCGGTGTTATAGTGGGGAGGCTGGGAGGCGGTGTTATAGTGGGGAGGCTGGGAGGCGGTGTTATAGTAGGGAGGCTGGGAGGCGGTGTTATAGTAGGGGAGGCTGGGAGGCGGTGTGCATAGTGGGAGGCTGGGGAGGCGGTGTTATAGTAGGGAGCTGGGAGGCGGTGTTATAGTAGGGGAGGCTGGGAGGCGGTGTTATAGTCGGTGAGGCTGGGAGGCGGTGTTATAGTAAGGGAGGCTGGGAGGCGGTGTTATAGTAGGGGAGGCTAGGAGGCGGTGTTATAGTAAGGGAGGCTGGGAGGCGGTGTTATAGTAAGGGAGGCTGGGAGGCGGTGTTATAGTAGGGGAGGCTGGGAGGCGGTGTTATAGTAAGGGAGGCTGGGAAGTAATGATGGAAAAACCGAGACACGATAAATAGATAGATGACACAAACCTCATTCGTAAAAGTGACACAAAGAAGAGTACCGGTACGCTGTATTTATATTTAAGTAAATATAAGAATAAATTAAGGAAAAGTTGTTTATATGTTAGGGTGTTGGAATGGAGGTTTAATCTGTGAGGAATATTAGAGGAATTAATGAACTGTGTGTAGCGAGAGACGACACGTGTTAGCAGCAGGTGGAGACAGCACAGTGAGTGGGTCTGACAATGATTGTGTGGTGGATGAAGCAGTAGGCTAAGGTGTAATATCTTCCTCTGAGTGTGAATAAAATTGATCAATACCTCCCCAGCTTAGTTATAAATTAGAATATAGAATAAGGTGTGAGGGGCGTCAGTGAGAATTTTGTGAGTAATATACATCTTCCCTGGCGGAATTTGTCTAGAAATGAAAGAAGTTGTAAGCAGATACTGTAATTTCGTAGCAGTTGTAATCTGATCACAGCAAGCTTCAGCAACACTCAAGAATCAGAAGACCATCATCAGGATACGAACAAACCCTCATGTCTGACTATGGGAAGTTAATTGAGGTAAACAATATATGCCTCCATGTAAGTCATACCTGTGGACAAGAGCCAACAGGTATTGTACTTATGAATAATTTAATTCGAGTTAAAGCTGACTTCTTACATGTGAAAAGGAAGAGTTGTGTTTCTTTTGGAGTAGCTCATTGGACAACATGCACGGAGGCGACTGTTGGGAGAGGTTATGCAGCTGTGTTTTACGTTAGTCATGCTTGTCCTCTCCAAAATGAATCTTTGCAAGAGTAGTCAATGAATTTCAATGAACACTGCAGCTCATGTTGTCTCAGTAGGGTTGTTAAAATTCTTCAATCGCTGTTATATTGTCTCAAATCCTTTTTTTGAGATTGATTGCATACCCGTCATGTATAATAAGAGATGATGATGACAGAACAAATAATTATATCCTAGGCAGCAATTATGACTGGTGTATGTTTCACAGGTTCATTAATATACAGGTAAGAAAAGGTTGTGCGTTATGTAAAAGTTATCCACTTTAAAATCTCTTTTTATTTAAAATAAACAACACACACAATACACTATACAATGCAGTTTACCAATATATTATCCGCTGATCTCGTCATGCAGTGTATTGCGTGTGTTAGACTAACCATATCCATATTATCAAAAATGAACAAACATTACAGTACTGCTTCTTGTTTACATGGTCTCGTGCGTGCAGACATTATCACTGGTTAACTTAGATTTGTGAGACGACACAGATATACCAGTCAGACTGGTAGTGGTGGGAGGAGTAACACACGGTGACTGGTGGGAGGAGTACACCCACAGTGACTGGTGGTGGGAGAGTAACACAGTGACTGGTGGTGGGAGGGTGACACACTGTGACTGGTGGTGGGAGGAGAAACCACACGGTGACTTGGTGGTGGGAGGGTGACACACTGTGACTGGTGGTGGGAGGGAGAAACACCACGGTGACTGGTGGGAGGAACCTTACCACGGTGACTGGTGGTGGGAGACACCCACGGTGACTGGTGGTGGGAGGAGCAACACCCACGGTGACTGTTGGTGGGAAGGGAACAACACCCACGGTGACTGTTGGTGGAGGAGCAACACCACGGTGACTGGTGGTGGGAGGAAGCAACACCCACGGTGACTGGTGGTGGGAGAACCCACAGTGACTGGTGGTGGGAAGGAGCAACACCCACGGTGACTGGTGGTGGGAGGCAACACCCACGGTGACTGGTGGTGGGAGGGAGCAACACAGACGAGAAAAGAGAAACTCAGCTAAAGTGGACGAAGAAAAAGTAAGTTGAGGTTTATCAGCAGACGGCGGAAGTTGGAGGAAATAAGGCACCAAGATATAAAGTGAATAAGTGAATATTAAAGTTACAGATGATGAAATGACAACATTTGGGTTGAAGATCGGTGCCATATGACCTTGGCTTTTGTGGCACTAAGACAGTATACATAATAATAATTTGGTTCAAATGATATACATACATAAGTCATCGAGAAATTTAGACATTAACTAAAGAAATGATCTATGTATTTAGGAAATATTTCACAAAAGAAAATCAAGATGGTTTTCCCAAAGTTGCTGACAGATGGATTAGAAGGAAAAAAAGCTTCGTGAAAGCCAGGCTGACGCATAAGATCACCCTGTCCAGCAAACTGTAAATCATAAAGACAGTTATTCATCACCAAACTGACATACAACACCTCTAATTACAATCCTCCTCCTTAAGTAAGAGCTCCTTTAACTCTTATTATCTTCCAATGCTAATTCTGAATATAAGTATCATATTACACTTATTCTAAGTATTTATAGCGACACTTTCTTTCTCTGTTTCTAATCTCGTACATGGGTCCATAGCTATTGTTCTCTCCTCTCCCCTCACCACCTTTTCCTCCCACTTGTAGTAATAAATATTACTCCTAATATTACTTGAAAATAAACATTGTCACCCAACCATTCTTCCTCCATGTCGCAATATTCGTCAGAAGTAATAACACACACTGGTGATATCCACAATAATAATGTTCCTCAAGGCACCAACCCGTTTTCTTCAATAATCCCAAGTCACATTCTTTTAGGGCAACATTCCTCTTCTGTCAAGTTTTCCCTTTCATGTTAAAACTCCACACTGAAATAGCTTTCCTTTGTCCAGTCTTAACGGTTGGTAGCGTCTCGGTGGAGCAACTTTTGTGATAATATCATTGTGCGGCGACACTACTCTAATGTGGTGTTAATTTTTCCTGTAAAGGGCCGGTAGTTAGGTTTCTCTGTGGAGTCGTGGTGTTTAGCCTTGGGTTTTGTCGTCTGTGAGAAAAGCTATTGCATATACCATTATCATAGGTGTTAAAATACAAAACGTTATCACAGTTGGCGCGAGTAGACTTAAAATGTTATAAGGAGAGTGAAGGACGCCGGAAATAGGTGGTGTAGAGTGTACATTGTTGTTGATGGTTGTAGATGTGTAGTTGGTGGTGGCGTGTACATTGTTATTGTTGGTGGTTGTGGAGTGTACGCTGTTGTTGTTGGTGGTGGTTGTGAGAGTGTAGTAGTTGCTGTTGATGGTGGTGGCATGTATTGTTATTGTTGGTGGTTGTAGATTGTGTAGGTGGTGGTGGTGGTGGCGTGTACATTGTTATTGTTGGTGGTTGTGGAGTGTACACTGTTGGTGGTGGTGGTTGTAGAGTGTGTAGTTGCTGCTCTTGGTGGTGTGTGTGCTGTTATTTACACTACAGGATCACACACCCATTAGGCGGAAGATTTTCTCCCGGACTCCTGCAGCTTTAGACCGTCTCGCGGCACGTTGACGTATCACTGCCTGCTGCCAAATACTGGACAAAGAGCAGTAGAGAACAGTACTGTGATCTGTAGGTGGTGTTAATCGACGCATTGAGGGCTTTTAACTTCATCAACAGGGACACCCTATGTTTACAGGAGGACAGTCCAGTATTACCCTTACTGACTCAACTTTTAGAGCACTGAGACCGACATTATCCTGGTCCTAATACGCTGGACGGGCCACGGTACCCCCAGCTACTCTACAGTCATATAATGAATGGTAAACATTGTGCTGACGGTGAGACGGAAGAGATACAAGGATACATTTAAAAACTGACCTAAAAAAAAATAACTATGACATTCTCACCTGGGACACTTATCACTCAAATTGTGATCCTTGTGAACATAGGTTGATCGAGTAGACGCCGAGGTAAATAAAGTCGAACGTCGAGAGGATGCCGCCACCGCCCTCCCACCATGTAATCCACCAAACATGAGACCCTATTGGTCTCCCGACCCTTAAAGTAACCAATAAATATGACCTTACTCTGAAAAAAGCCAGTATAGAAGATATATTTACTGTTGGTGGTGGTAGTGGTGATGGTGGTAGAGGTGGTGGTGGTAGTGGTGATGGTGGCAGTGGTAGTGGTGGATGTGGTGAGAGTGTTGTGCCTCGGCTTCGTTCTCTTAACTGAACTGTACGGTATTTTTCGTGGTAGTATCTCCATCAGTTCACCTTTCAGTAAAAGATCATTTAGTGTATCAGATTACAGAGGAAAAATATTAATTCAGCAGTGTTTCAGAGTTACCAATACAAGGTTCTTATTATACCAAGTGTATTGTAACTCTTAGCGTGTTGACCAGAGCTTCGACTCAATATTCTTCACAGCAGGACGCAGAGAGGGAGAGTGTCAGCTGCCTGGAAATAATAACTCGAGTGCCTGTGATGAGCAAAGAGAAGACAACTTGATTTACCTGCGGCTGGCAGGGCAAAACATAATCCTTGTTTACATTTTGGGTGCTGCTCCCACTTATGTGTGTATGCGCTCAGTGTAGACTAGTGGAAGAGTAGCGAGAGAGCGGTGGTACAGCTGGTGTGTGGCTAGAGCAGTGGTACAGCTGGTGTGGCTAGAACAGTGGTACAGCTGGTGTGGGGCAAACAGGTGGTACAGCTGGTGTGCTAAACAGTGTACAGCTGGTTGGCTAGAGCAGTGGTACAGCTGGTGTGGCTAGAGCAGTGGTACAGCTGGTGTGGCTGAAACGGTGGCACAGCTGGTGTGGCTAGAGCGGTGGTACAGCTGGTGTGGCTAGAGCAGTGGTACAGCTGGTGTGGCTAGAGCAGTGGTACAGCTGGTGTGGCTGAAGCGGTGGTACAGCTGGTGGCTAGAGCAGTGGTACAGTGTGGCTGAAACAGTGGTACAGCTAGTGGGCTAAAGCGGTGGTACAGCTGGTGTGGCTAAAGCGGTGGTACAGCTGGTGTGGCTAGAGCAGTGGTACAGCCTTTGTGCAGCTAGAGCAGTGGTACAGCTGGTGTGGCTAGAGCAGTGGTGCAGCTGGTGTGGCTAGAGCAGTGGCACAGCTGGTGTGGCTAAGCAGTGGTACAGCTGGTGTGGCTGAAACAGTGGTACAACTGGTGTGGCTAGAGCGGTGGTACAGCTGGTGTGGCTAGAGCTGGTGTGGCTAAGCAGTGCAGCTGGTGTGGCTAGAGCAGTGGTACAGCTGGTGTGGCTAAAGCAGTGGTACAGCTGGTGTGGCTAGAGCAGTGGTACAGCTGGTGTGGCTGAAGCAGTGGTACAGCTGGTGTGGCTAAACAGTGGTGCAGCTGGTGGCAGCTGAGCAGTGGTACAGCTGGTGTGGCTAGAGCAGTGGTACAGCTGGTGTGGCTGAGCAGTGGTACAGCTGGTGTGGCTAGAGCAGTGGTACAGCTGTTGTGGTAGACGGTGGTACAGCTGGTGTGGTGAGCAGTGGTGCAGCTGGTGTGGCTAGGGCAGTGCAGCTGTTGTGGCAGGCAGGTGGTACAGCTGTGTGGTGAAGCAGTGGTGCAGCTGGTGTGGCTAGGGCAGTGGACTGGTTGTGTGGCAGGAAGGTGTGCAGCTGTTGTGGTGAGAGCAGTGGTGCAGCTGGTGGCTAGGGTGGCACAGCTGGTGTGGCTAGAACGGTGGTACTGCTGTTATGGTGAGGCGGTGGTGCAGCTGGTGTGGCTGAGCGGTCCAAGCTGGTGTGCTATACAGTATGTTTCTAGTGGTATAACGTATGTAAAGCCTTGCTCGACCTTTATAACTTTCAAGTAAAGTATTATTTGTGAAGATTATATTTAATCATATTTTTAGAGTTCCACGAAATAACTTGTATTATTTATGAGTTTCGTGGTGGATAAGACCACGTTGTTCATCTTAGTTTCTAGACTAAATAAGTCTTTTACTTTTATGTTCATTATTTGTCACTCGGATTTGAGTCATTTATTTGATCCAGATTTAATTTGTATTTGTTTATTTTTATACATACTGATATAGTTATTTAATTGTTTTTTTTTATTTGTTAATATATTCTGTAATTAAAAACTACCGTGTATTTCAGTATACCCCATAGCGTAATTGATGATTTTGGTTGGGATCTATTCCTTGGATGACCTATAATATAAAGACAAGTTAGAAATTGTGATTTTATTGCAAGACCCATTGTATATATAGAGTGATTCGGTATAGAGTACATTAAATTGGAGGATAAAATCCTTGGATAATTCTAAACCACAATGTCTCTATGGTAAAATGTCAGATTATATATGCCCACGTGTTCGTGACAGGTGCGAAACAAATTAAACATAATCCAGAGCATTCTGGAACGTGTCAGACCAAACCAATGGTACGACGTGTACCAGGCCTGCATTGAGGCAGAAGGGGGCAACTTTGAACATTTCCTTTAGAGTTTAGCAACAGAAGAGGGTCACACTGTGAGAGATCTGTGAATAAATGATTAAAAAACCTACTGGGGTTTCCGCTGATTCTCTCATTAATACAACATCTTAAATGTATTGTAACAAGGAAACTATGCAGAATCTGGCATTTTACCATAGATACATTGTGGTCTAGAATTATACAAGGATTTTCATCCTCCAATTTAATATACTCTTTACTGAATCATCCTGTAACTGATGAAAATGGTGTTCTTCAGAAATATCTATTGAAGTAAAGATGTATGTCGGCTTTGAAGTGGTGATAATTTTTCTCTATTAGTATTGATATTTACAGTCAAATAATGATTACTGATTTGGCGTTAGATTTCAAATAATAGTGCAAAACAAAACTGTATTGCCGCATTAGGTACAGCAAGAAACAGCCAATTGAAACACAGCAAACACCAGACAAACTACTTTCACGCACAAACTCGTGGACTACATTGATCAGCGAACCTTTCCATCCCAGGGTATATATTAAAATAAACAGTCGATATATTTGTGTTTCTTCCTCAACTCGTTTCCCCGATACAGATCATTTTAACATTTTAAAGTCAATCACAGCGTAAGTTGAGTCAGAGAACCACAAAGTGGCTCTTGAGGTGAAGGAAGACCGAGATATAGTTAACCTTTAAGAGGACGGAGACCAGGCAGCCCGGAACACAGTTTGTGGAAGGAGAATTAGTCAGCACTTTATTCAGACTGTAATACGCCACGATAAAATTGTAAGGAAAAATCTTGATAGTAGATATTGTGATTGTTCAGACTGTGTGTTTATGTTCATGTGCGATGATGAAGGTGCAGATGATGGAAGGTTTGTAAGTTTGTTGTTGTTGATGATGTAAGTGATGAGATGACTGTTGAGTCATTGTCTTGCTAACCTTAACATGACTGAATTGCTGACAGAATTGGTAACATGACTGGTGCTGACACAGTGGTAACATGACTAGTGCTGACACAGTAGTAGCACGACTGGTGCTGACAGTGTGGTAACATGATTGGTGCTGACACAGTGGTAACATGACAGGTGCTGACACAGTGGTAACATGACAGGTGCTGACACAGTGGTAGCAACATGAAGCTGGGTGCTGACACAGTGGTAACATGACTGGTGCTGACGGTGGTGTTGTGCAGAGCAGGTTAGCTGACACAGTGGTAACATGACAGGTGCTGACTGACACAGTGGTAACATGACTGGTGCTAAACAGGGTAACATGACTGGTGCTGACACAGTGGTACATGAATGGTGCGACACAGTGGTAACATGACTGGTGCTGACACAGTGGTAACATGACTGGTGCTGACACAGTGGTAACATACTGGTGCTGACGGACAGTGGTAACATGACTGGTGCTGACACAGTGGTAACATGACTGGTGCTGACACAGTGGTAACATGACTGGTGCTGACACAGTGGTAACATCAGTGGTACAGTTTTAATCCTCCTGTGGTAAATCGTGTCTAAACGGCCAACCTATATTAATATATATATATATATATATATATATATATATATATATATATATATATATATATATATATATATATATATATGTATATATATATATATATATATATATATATATATATATATATATATATATATATATATATATATTATACTACTGCAGTTTGTGGACACGTATACAGGGGGTACAATTCCTAACTGTACTTTTTTTTTATTAGGCAACCCCCACCCACCCCCACCCCTACACATCCTTGTAAGGTGAAGCGCAGAAGTGTTTACAGCGCCCAACAGGGGAGCATGCTAAGTTCATGCTTGCCTTATGTCTCATGAGTTAAGGGCGTAGAAGCCTAAAGAGTCAATGGTTTTATGTCTAAGCAAGCTATTGGAAGCCCAACAACTTCTCCTTGAATACGAATTCGCAAACTAAGATTTACAGCAGGTACCTACTTTGTTGCTAGGTGAACAGGGACCAAGACTAGGAAGAGTGTCCAACAACTTCCGCCGCCCGGGAATCGAACCCGTGACATCTTGCTTAGGAGGCAAGAGCGTACCGCCCACCAACAGGGTCCTCCTCAACTGTACATTCTTATTGAGGACTGAGAGGGGGGGGGGACCCACAACCCAGTATACCTTCAGGAGTCAACACAAGGAGACAACCACATATCACGGGCAGCTTGGAGGCTACATAGTCACTACTACAGTTAAACTGAGTAAAGTGCAGTTGTCGAATACACCTTCAGGGTCATAGTGTAGCTGTAAGATAAATCTTCAGGGTCAAAGTGCAGCTGTCGGATACATCTTCAGGTCAAAGTGCAGCTGTCGGATACACCTTCAGGGTCAAAGTGTGGCTGTAGATACATCTTCAGGGTCAAAGTGTAGCTGTCGGATACATCTTCAGGGTCAGAGTGTAGCTGTAAAATATATTCAGGGACATATTATGAGTGGTTTATCTCTCAAAAATGGTCTATTTATCGCCGCCAGAATCACCAGAACCATTTGTAATTTGTCTCCCAATATATAGCGGATGTATTTACGGAAATGTTATATTACATCTTTAAACTGACAGGTAAAGTTGACCACAAGAGCGCTGGGGAGACACTGTGAGGTACTGGAGGATGTACTGGGGAGGTCGATACTGAAGGTCGTCACTGGAGGTAGTTACTGAGAGGTCGTTGAGTTCGTTTTGAGAAGTCGTGATTAGAGGTCGTCGAGGTCATTACTGAAGTCGTTATTAAGAGGTGGTCTAGAGATCATTACTGAGAAGTCGTTATAAAGAGACATACTAAGAGGAAGAAGTGTACAATGGAAGAAGGAGGAGGCTAACTGGTGTGTTTGTGATAGAGCCGTGTTACTTGGGGAACACGAGTCATTAACTACAGGTGTTTTGTGACGTGAGCCGTGTTACCTGGAGAACACGAGTCATTAACTAGGTGTGTTTGTGACGTGAGCCATGTTACCTGGGGAACACGAGTCATTAACTACAGGTGTGTTTGTGACGTGAGCCATGTTACCTGGGGAGACACGAGTCATGAACTGCAGGTGTGTTTGTGACGTGAGCCATGTTACCTGGAGGAACACGAGTCATTAACTACAGGTGTGTTTGTGACATGAGCCATGTTACCTGGAAGAACACGAGTCATTAACTACACAGTAACCACGTGGGAGAAGATAGTGTTATATAACTTAAGGAAATGGTAGTGGTGTTAACAGTGCAAACCAAGGCGCAAAGGAAGGGTTAATTAACGTGGACAGGTGTACTGGCCAGGTGATGAGCAGTTACCGAGACATTGTCAGTACAGGTGGAGGTGTACAGCATGTTGCAGATGAAAACCTCCGGAACATAAGATGCAACAGTGAATAATTTTATATAGTGTTTCTTAATATGAAAAACAATACAATTTACAGGTAATAATTTCTATAATAACCTTTTCCTAATTCAAAAGTAATATCTCGTTATATGAAAACTGATAAAAATTAATGTCATTTATGAATCATTATTTTATTTATCTTATACTTACCTAACTTTAAGATTATCTCATTAACCCCTTCAATACTGGACGCCACTTTTAATATTTTGTTTGACTAATTCCAGATGAAACACAGCCGTCACAACACAACTACAAATATAAAGGAAAACTAAACACATCTATAACCATTAATATCAAACACAAACCTTTTCTTTGTCTGCTGTCTAAGTTCTCTGAGGGCTTAAATAGGTGATGTTGAGGTCTGTTGGAGGACTGGATGGTTGTGACGGAAGGGTGATGGATGGGTGTGACGGAGGGTAATGGATGGTTGTGACGGAGGGGTGATGGATGGTTGTGATGGAGGAGTGATGGATGGTTGTGACGGAAGGGTGATGGATGGTTGTGACGGAAGGGTGATGGATGGTTGTGATGGAGGAGTGATGGATGGTTGTGACGGAAGGGTGATGGATGGTTGTGACGGAGGGGTGATGGATGGTTGTGATGGAGGAGTGATGGATGGTTGTGACGGAGGGGTGATGGATGGTTGTGACGGAAGGGTGATGGATGGTTGTGACGGAAGGGTGATGGATGGTTGTGACGGAGGGGTGATGGATGGTTGTGATGGAGGAGTGATGGATGGTTGTGATGGAGGGGGTGATGGATGGTTGTGTCAAGTTGCGGTAGTGAGAACAGTTGTGAATTCCCATACCATCCTGGACTGGTCAGCAAGACTCAGTGTTATACTTGACAATGTTAGTGTTTATAATCAAAACCTTTAGTCATATTAAAAAAAAAAATATTCTTATAGTTGTGGAAAAGTGTTCCTACACCCCCTGTGGTAACCCGTGCCGCCAAACAGCACCGTTGCAGTAGTAGTATCACTGTTTATGAATGAATGGGTATTGGTCGTGTAACGACGGGCGTGATGAGTGGATAGGTTTGCTATAGGTCATATAGGTTGGCCGTTTGGAGACATGGGTTACCATAGGTGGCGTAGGAACACGTTTCCTCAACTGTACCTGACTGATTTTCGTAGTATATTAAATTATACAGGTGAATCAATTAGTAAAGGGATTTTAAGTTAAAAAAAGATTAACGTATTAACAGGAAACGAAAGATAGAAGTGTGAAAAATATTCATAATTCTTCAAAATGTGTGTGTGTGTGTGTGTGTGTGTGTGTGTCAACACCCTTAATTTGTGAGCCATTAAGGTCTTATCCACAAGAATTTATAGGTTTTACGTATTACACATGGTAGTTTATGGGATATTTTTCAAAGGGATAACGAAACATTAAAAACAAATACGAAACGAGAACAATATATTTTATGATATAATACAATAAAAAATAAAACAAATAATTTGAGTAAAAGAAAATGGATTCACTTTCTCGGCAGCTCCGAACAATGGTACAGGTGGGCGACTGTGTAACTCAGCTATTATTATTATTATTATTATTATTATTATTATTATTATTATTATTATTATTATTATTATTATTATTATTATTATTATTATTATTATTATTATTATTATTAATATATTGATTGTGATGAAGGTAAGGTCCAAAGCCACATAGTGGTGACGTAATGAATAGTTGAAGTGAAATGAGACAAATGATGAATGGAAGTGAGGCAGAGAGGTGAGGTAATGGATATATTATAGGAACAGAAGTAAAGTGATGGAGGGGAATATATCGGGCAGGTACTGTAGGGTGATGGAGAGGACACACACACACACACACACACACACACACATACACATATACAAAAGCATCATCCTTTTGTGTAGTCCATCAGTCACATTGTCAATATCCTGGGCATTAATTCCATAAGATCCCTGTCATCGTTTCCTCATCAAAATGTCATTAGCTCTAATATGTTGGCATTTCTCCTCTGGGTGAACGTATGATCTAATGTGTGTATTCTGTAATGATGTGTTCCTGTAGGTGAGGGTTTAGCTGTGTGGGTCACGTGTATAGGAAATATTACAGCATCCGGGGATGATTATGCTAATGACTTATGAAAAGATAGTCGGTGATAGACGTCTTTTTAGATTAACATTTAATAATAAAAAAATGAGGCCATAAGGTGAGCCAGACACGTGTTGTTTGTCTAGAACGAAATTTATTATTGTGTTACTGTTCTACTTACTAAGAATCAGAATTAGTTGTGATGGTGGCAGTGTGTCTGGTGGTGGTACCATCGATCATTGATTTTTGCTTTTGATTCAGCCAGAAGGTTTCCATCTCACATGATGGAATAACAAGGCCAGCTGTTAACTCGTACGGCAATATTACTAAGAGAAATAACCAGATTGAAAAGTTTCAGGAAACGCTCGAGTCAATTTACAGGAAAAACCAGTCAAAAGTTGTGGCGGGAGGAGTGAAGCTCAGAGAGGTGGAGTGTGAGGCTGTGTGAAAGACTCCCTGGTCAAACCTTCCCAGCTATAATACGAGAAAAGTAAAATGCCATTCTAAAATAAATATTTTAGCCTTGACCATTAAATTGAAAAAAAAGGCAATTTGTTAACATAACTGTGGAAATACTTTTTGTTGATGATTTAAATATATGTAAACTGGCATAATTTACAGAGCTCAAGGACACACTTACCTTGAGTTCGTCTTTAAGAGGATATGGACTTGGGATAATTCGAAAGAAACTAGAAATAAAATTAACTATTCAATTCAGTACAAGATACTTTCTGATGTAAGTGTGCTCAAAGTGTTGGGTACCTTCAGTTATCATGGACAGAGACTATTGTTATGTTAAATAAAACCGAAGAAAATATTGTTTATAAATGTGGAAAGCCTAAGAAAAAGATGAATTATTTTGATACATTAGAAGGTCAGAAGCGACTTAAGGACAACTATCAACTACACTGATATAAATATTAAACAATATTCGAAGTGAGAAACGCTTATGGTAGCATCAGTAAAGTTAGTCAATATGTAGTGTTGTTTGGGGGATAATTCTCCACTTAAGTCTTTAAAACTAATGATGTTCTCTTGTAATATTGGGGGTGACTTTGTTTTTATTTATGACGTCATAGATAGTAATGGATGGTTCATTATCTTGGTCACTCCTCTTCCTCTTATCATCCATCTCACTATCCTCTCTGATCATCCATCCTATCATCCTCTTCCTCTATATCCACCTTTGTTATCATCCTCTTCCTCATCATTCATCCTTTGTTATCATCCTCTCCTCCATCCATCCCTATCACCTCTTCCTCTATCACCCATCCCTATCATCCCTTCCTCTATCATTCATCCTTTGTTATCATCCTCTCATCATCCACCTTTGATATCATCCTCTTCATCCATCCTTTATCATCCCTCTCTATCATCCATCCTTGTTACCATCTCCTCTCCATCCATCCTTTGCCATCATCCCTCATCATCCATCCCTGTTATCATCCTCCCCCACTATCCATCCTTTGTTATCATCCCTCATCATCCATCCTGTATCATCCTCCCCATCATCCATCCCTGTTATCATCCTCTATCATCCATCCCTTGATATCATCCTCTCCTCTATCATTCATCCTTGTTATCATCCTCTCCTCTATCATCCACCCTTGATATCATCCTTCCTACATCCCTTGTTACCATCCCCTCTATCATCCATCCCTTGTTATCATCCTCTCCTATCATCCATCCCTTGTTATCATCCCTCCCCATCATCCATCCCCTTAATATCATCCTCTCCCCCTATCATCCATCCCTTGTTATCATCCTCTATCATCCATCCCTTGATATCCCTCCCCATCATCCATCCCTATATCATCCTCTTCCCTCATCATCCATCCCTTGTTATCATCCCTCCTCTATCATCCACCCTTTGATATCATCCCTTCCCCATCATCCATCCCTGTTATCATCCTCTCCCCTCATCATCCATCCCTTGTTATCATCCTCTCCCCTCATCATCCATCCCCTGCTATCATCCCCCATCATCCATCCCTTCTATCCTCCCCATCATCCATCCCTTGTTATCATCCTCTCCCCCATCATCCATCCCTGATATCATCCTCCTCTATCATCCATCCCTTGTTATCATCCCTCTCCCTCTATCATCCATCCCTTGATATCATCCTCTCCCCCATCATCCATCTTGTCATCCTCTTCCTCGACTATCCATCCCTGTTATCATCTCCTTCCTCGATCATCCATCCTTGTTGTCATCCTCTATCATCCATCCCTGTTATCCTCCTCTATCATCCATCCCTGTTATCATCCCTCTCCCCCATCATCCATCCCTATCATCCTATCATCCATCCCTTGTTATCCTCATCCATCCCTGTTATCATCCTCCCTCTATCATCCATCCCTTGTTATCATCCTTCCCCCATCATCCATCCCTTTGTTATCATCCTCTATCATCCATCCCTTGTTATCATCCCTCTTCTATCATCCATCCTTGTTATCATCCTCTCCCCATCATCCATCCCTTGTTATCCCTCTCCCATCATCCACCCCTTGTTATCATCCTCTCCCTCATCATCCATCCCTTGTTATCATCCTCTCCCTCATCCATCCCTTGTTATCCTCTCCCCCATCATCCATCCCTTGTTATCATCCTCTCCTCTATCATCCCTTGTTATCATCCTCCTCTATCATCCATCCCTTGTTATCCCTCTTATCATCCATCCCTTGTTATCCCTCTCCCTCTATCATCCATCCCTGTTATCATCCCTCCTATATCCATCCTCATATCATCCTCTCCCATCATCCATCCCTGTTATCATCCCCCATCTTCCATCCCTTGATATCATCCCTCCCTATCATCCATCCCTTGATATCATCCCTCCCCCTATCATCCATCCCTTGTTATCATCCTCTCCCCCATCATCCATCCCTTGTTATCATCCTCATCATCCATCCTTGTTATCCTCCCCCATCATCCATCCCTTGTTATCATCCTCTCCATCATCCATCCCTTGATATCATCCTCTATCATCCATCCCTTGTTATCATCCTCTCCTCTATCATCCATCCCTTGATATCATCCTCTCTCATCATCCATCCTTGGTTATCATCCCTTCCCTCCATCATCCATCACTTCATTATCATCCTCTCGATCATCCATCCTTGCTGTCATCCTCTTCCTCTATCATCCATCAATTTGTTATCATCCTCCTCTATCATCCATCCTTGTTATCATCCCTTCTCTATCATCCATCACTTGTTATCATCCTCTCTCTATCATCCATCCTTTTATCCTCTCATCATTCATCACTTGTTACTCATCCCTTACCTCTATCATCCATCATTTGTTATCATCCTCTCTCCTCTATCATCCATCCTCGTTATCATCCTCTTCCTCTATCATCCATCACTTGGTTATCATCCTCTACCTCATCATCCATCACTTGTATCATCCTCTATCATCCATCCTTTGTATCATCCTTCTCTTCCCTATCATCCATCCTTGTTATCATCCTTCCTGGATCATCCATCCTTTGTATCATCCTCTATCATCTATCCTTTATCATCATCCTCTGTCTTCTAGGTCTCTCTTTCACCGTGTTTATCTACCTTGTTTACTACTGTTCGCTCTATCCTATCTCCATCGCAAGTTCTTCTTGTCAGCTTTTCTCTTCATTTATTATATGTTGAACGCTTCACTTACCTGGTTATGTTCTTTATTTCTTCTCTATAATTTCTAGTTTATCTTGTCAACTTTTTTCTCGTAGTTCTTTGGGCGTTTTATACCCTGAGACCTTAAGCGTCTGTTTGTTGTGCTCAGGGAAGTTATTGATCTTGAGGTCAACAGTCAATAAAATCACACATCTACAATATTTTCTTTTTAAATTTTTCTTTTGTTTTATCCTTTTTATATTTTTATCTTTATATTCTTATCTCTCTTTCTGTGTATCTGTTATGGTTTCTATCTTTATCTTCTTCTTCCTCCTTAATTGTCATCAGTTCCTTCGTAGTTTATTCCCAGGTGTGTACAGTTATTTGGTGGTTGTGACAATACCACTTACTGGTATAGTCATAAGTATAAATCATTCTCCTTATCCACATCACCTGTGTCTTCCACACACCACAATTGTCCCCAACACACCACTGTTGTCCTTAGTTATTTCACTTGTGCCAAAACACATTCAACATCTTCTGTCACCTCAGTTCTGTTTGCTCTAGCTACTCGCATCATCTCCACGGTCGTTACTTCCAGTTGCCTTCCCATTTACCATAGTCTCTCGTGTTCTCTCAACCTTCCCTCCTATACTGTGTGTGTGCCTTGTGGGTTCAATGTTCTTTTAATTGTTCGTTTTATATTCATGGGGATGTTCTTGTTCCAAGTATAATCTTGTTCTTGTTATATGAAGATGTTTGATAGTCTTGACTTTTTTTATCTCTGAATTTTGATAAGTTGAGGGTTTTATTCCTGCCTTGTGTTTTCAGTCTTAAGTATTTTTTGTTTTTTTTTCTTTCTCATGTCTTTCCTGTTTTGTTTCTGTCTGTACCTATTTTCGTATTTTCGTCTCACCTCCTGTTATCTGTTTCTTCTAGTCTTGTTTTCGTTCTTATCACGAGTTCTTGCTTAATCTTCCCCAATTGTGTTTCATCCACACGAGTCTTCGGCAGATGCTAAGTCTCTCTCTGTTATTCTGTCTTCACTTCTCAGCTTTTTGCTCATTTCCTCCCATTTCTCTCTTTGTTTCATTATTTTCCTCTACCTAATACCTTCCATCCTGGTTTTTTTTTCCTTTCAATTATTGTCCCAAACTCAAGATTATATTGAACCAATACTTGTAGATTAACGTTGGTCAGTGTTTGTTGAAATAGGTATGTTAGGGTTGATCGATATACTGTAGACAGGGTTTGGGGCCGCGGTTGGTGGTCGGTTGTTCTGTCTTTTTTTATTTATATTTTGGTACGAAACTTTGACTCATCATGCTGTGGACGATTGTATGCGAGTTGAATGAAAAATATTCTATTATGACTTTGTGAAATAACCAAAGACTCGTCCTCAGCTCCAAGACCGTCTCAGCCCAAGACACAATTTGACTTTTGATGAATATTAAAAGAATTGAAAGAGGAAGTATTTTGAAGCCTCAAATGACCTGGACAAAGGAAGTATAAAATTATACACTAGGCAACAAATTAAAAAATCCGTAACATGGTTCAGAGCAGCCTTTGTCAATTTTTGAAATTAATGCAATTCGGCAATAAAATTTTCTAGCACGTACAGTTTATTTTTTTGTACAAAATTAAATCTTACAAATAAAACTGTACTTTTTTTCCTTGTTATTCCTGTTTTTTTTTCACGTCATCACTAAAATTCAATAAGAATGAAAACAATCATGAAGACATGAAAAGTATTACATTGTACTGTATGAACATTTGTTATTTTATTTCATCCTTTTATGTATTTGTATTGTCCTCCGATTGTAAGCACCAGCAGTAGTCCCCATCATGGCAGAGATCCGCTACCTTTCACTCCCCTACGTCAAATGTCCTGAGTAAATCGCTCTCCTGTTCTCACTAACCCGCTCCCAGATTTTGAGAAAAAAGGTAAGTGCAGAGTGTAGGAGGTGGACTTTGAGGACATTCTGCATCCCTAAGTTTTGTAATTTTTCAAAATTCTTCATTAGTCCATTTTATGTAAAGGAGGAGAAGTAGATCGTTTGGCTCTACCAAGGAGACATTGTTTTTTCCTGGAACAAACTTTCTCTTGGCCAGTCTCAGTTAGTGTTTGTTGTTTCATATCCTATAAACGAAAACAGATTCACTTAAGTTCAGTGTTACAACCTTTGCATTTTATTTAGATTCTACCAACACAAGCAGATGCATCATATTCCTATTAACTCACAGTATATATATATAATAAAATGTTAAGACTAATATATTTTGAAGTCATGGTATTTTGAAAATCATTCCTAAATTATAAAAGATAGTGCTGAGATCCATACACTGAAAACCTGCTCAACTCAGTGTTATTTAACCTGATATAAAAACACAGGCTTCATGATTATAGGTGTTTAGCGAGGCGACTATAGAAATATTCTACAACCACGCGACGAACCGACTTTAACTTAAAACCTCCTTGTTTAAGAATTAACTAAAATATATAGAAGGTATTTTAAGAATGACACACAGATTTCCATTCTTTAAATTGAATAAATCATTGACCTCTATCTTATACTGAAAGGATCTGATTTTTAATGGAATGCAGGAGCAGCCCTGAGCAGGTTCGTAATACTGTACCAACTTTTATCAA
>NW_024733006.1:0-39669 GCF_018991925.1 Homarus americanus | reverse complement strand
CGTTACGCTGCTGCGAACCTAACGCCCCTGGCACACAGACACCCATGATGGTGAAACCAACACCCCTGGTACACACACTCCCACGTGATGGTGAACCCAACGCCCCTGGTACACACACTCCCACTGAGGTGAACCTAACGCCCTGGTACACACACTCCCACGGCGAACCAACGCCCTGGTACACAAACCCCACGATGGTGATGATGACCCAACTCTCCTGGTACACACATTCCCACGGTGGTGATGGTAAACTAACGCCCCTGGTACACACACTCCCACGCTGGTGATGGTGAAACTAACGCCCCTGGTACATGCACTCCCCACGGTGGTGAAGGTGAACCTAACGCCCTTGGCACTACTCCCCACGGTGGTGATGGTCAACCTAAAGCTCCTGGTAGACACACACACCCACGTGGTGACCCTAACGCTCCCGGTACACACACTCCCACGGTGGTGATGGTGAAACTAACGCCCCTGATACACACACACCCTATGGTGGTGACGGTGAACCTAACGCCCCTTGTGTACCTCTGTGGTGATTGTGAACCTAACGCCCCGGTACACAGACACCCACGATGATGATGGTGAACCTAACGCTCCCAGGTACACACACTCCTACGGCGGTGAACCTAACGCCCCGTACACACACCCCACAGCGGTGAACTTAACGCCCCTGGTACACACACTCCCCAAGGTGGTGATGGTGAACCTAACGCCCCCGGTACACACTCTCCACGGTGGTGACGGTGAACCCAACGCCCATTGAACACACACCCCACAGTGGTGATGGTGAACCCAACGCCCCTGGTACACACACCCCACGGGGTGATGGTGAACCTAACGCCCCTGGTACACACACCGCCACGTGGTGATGGTGAACCTAACACTCCCCTGGTACACACACTCCCACGGTGGTGATGGTGTACCCAACGCCCGTGGTACACACACTCAACGGTGGTGACGGTGAACCCAACGCCCTGGTACACACACCCCACGCTGGTGATGGTGAAACTAACGCCCCTGGTACATGCACTCACGGTGGTGAAGGTGAACCCAATCGCTCCTTGGCACTCACTCCCACGTGGTGATGGTCAACCTAAATCTCCCTGGTAGACACACACCCACGGTTGACCCTAACGTCCCTCGGTACACACTCACCGTGGTGATGGTGAAACTAACGCCCCTGATACACACACCTCTATGGTGGTGACGGTGAACCCACCCCTTGTGTACACACTCTCCAGGTGATTGTGAACCTAACGCCCCTGGTACACAGACACCCACGATGATGATAGAACCTAACGCCCCAGGTACACACACTCCTACTGGGCGGTGAACCTAACGCCCCTGGTACACACACCCCCACAGCGGGTGAACTTAACGCCCCGGGTACACACACTCCCAAGGTGGTGATGGTGAACCTAACGCCCCTGGTACAAACTCTCCCACGGTGGTGACGGTGAACCTAACGCTCCATTGACCACACACTCCCACAGTGGTGATGTAGAACCTAACGCTCCCTGGTACACACACCCACGGGGTGATGGTGAACCTAACGCCCCTGGCACACACACTGCCACGGTGGTGATGGTGAACCTAACACCCTGGTACACACTCCCACGGTGGTGATGGTGTACCTAACGCCCGTGGTACAACACACTTCAACGGTGGTGACGAAACGCACGCCTGGCACACACACTCACACAGTGGTGATGGTGAACCTAACGCCTCGGTACATAGACACCCACGATGGTGAAACTAACACCGTGGTACACACCCCACGGGTGAAGGTGAACCTAACGCCCTGGTGCACACACTCCCACTGCGTGAACCTAACGCCTCGGTACACACACCCCACGATGGTGATGGTGACCCTAACTCCCTGGTACACACATTCCCACGGTGGTGATGGTGACCTAACGCCCGCTGGCACACACTGCCACGGTGATGGTGAACCTAACACTTCCTGGTACACACACTACCACGGTGGTGATGGTGAACCTAACGCCCCTGGCACACAGACACCCACGGTGGTGACGAACCTAACGCCTCCCTGGTACACACACTCCACGCTGGTGAATGTGAAATTAACGCCCCCGGTACACGCACTCCCACTGTGGTGATGGTGAATCTAACGCTCCTGGTACTCACCCCACGGTGGTGATGGTCAAACTAAAGCTCCCTGGTACACAGACACCCACGGTGGTGAACCTAACGCCCTGGTACACACACTCCCACGGCGGTGAACCCACGCCCCTGGTACAAACACTCCCCACGATGGTGATGATGACCCTAATCCTGGTACACACATTCCCAACGGTGATGATGGTGAACCCAACGCCCCTGGTACACACACCCCACGCTGGTGATGGTGAAGCTAACGCCCCTGGTACACCCACTCCCACGGTGGTGATGGTGAACCAACGCCCCTGGTAGTCACTCCACGGTGGTGATGGGTAACCTAAAGCTCCCTGGTACAGACACCCACGATGGTGACCCTAACGTTCCTGGTACACACACCCCACGGTGGTGATGGTGAAACTAACGCCCATGATACACACACCCTATAGTGGTGACGGTGAACCTAACGCCCCTCGTACACTCCCTGGTGGTGATGGTGAACCTAACGCCCCTGGTACACAGACACCCAATGGTGAACGAACACTCCCTGGTACATACACTCCCACGGTGGTGATGGTGAACCTATTGCCCTCTGGTACATAGACACCCACGATGGTGAAACTAACACCCCTGGTACACACACCCCACGGGTGAAGGTGAACCTAACGCCCCTGGTGCACACACTCCCAGTGCGGTGAACCTAACGCTCCTGGTACACACACGCCCCACGGCGGTGAACCTAACGCCCCTGGCACACACTCCCACGATGGTGATGGTGACCCAAACTCCCCTGGTACACACATTCCCTCGGTGGTGATGGTGTACCTAACGCCCGTGGTACACACACTGCCACGGTGGTGATGGTGAACCTAACACCCCTGGTACACACACTCCCACGGTGATGGTGAACCTAACGCCCCTGGTACACAGACACCCACGGTGGTGACGGTGAACCTAACCCTCCCTGGTACACACACTCACAGTGGTGATGGTGAACCTAACGCCCCTGGCACACAGACACCCACGATGGTGAAACTAACACTCCTGGTGCACACACTCTCGGGGTGATGGAACCTAACGCCCCTGGTACACACACTCCCACTGCGTGAACCTAACGCTCCTGGTACACACCCCACGGCTGAACCTAACGCCCCTGGTACACACTCCCACGATGGTGATGGTGACCTCAACTCGGTGGTACACACATTCCCATGGTGGTGATGGTGAACCTAACGCCCCGGTACACACACCCACTGATTGTGAAATTAACGCCCCTGGTACACGACTCCCCACTGTGGTGATGGTGAATCTAACGCCCTTGGTACTACTCCCACGGTGGTGATGGTCAACCTAAAGCCCATGGCACAGACACCCACGATGGTGACCCTAACGCCCCTGGTACACACACCCCACGGTGGTGACGGTGAAACTAACGCCCTCGCGGCACACACCGGTGGTGATGGGGAACCTAACGCCCCTGGTACACAGACACCCACGATGGTGAATCTAAACTCCCCTGGTACACACTCCCACGGTGGTGATGGTGAACCCACCCCCAGGTACACACACCCCACTGCGGTGAACCTAACGCCCCTGGTACACACACTCCCACGGCGTGACCTTAACGCCCCTGGTACACACACTCCCACGATGGTGATGATGACTCTAAATCTTTGTACACACACTCCCAAGGTGGTGATGGTGAACCTAACGCCCCTGGTACACACACTCCCACGGTGGTGACCGTGAACCTAACGCTCTATTGAACACACTCATTGCTGATGGTGAACCCAATGCTCCCCTGGTACACACTCCCACGGGGTGATGGTGAAACCAACGCCCCGGTACACACACTGCCACGGTGGTGATGGTGAACCTAACGCCGCTGGTACACACCCCAGGGTGGTGATGGTGAACCTAACGCCCCTGGTACACACACCTCACACAGTGGTGAAGGTGAACCTAACGCCCTGGCACAGACACCCACGATAGTGAAACTAACACCCCTGGTACACACACCAAGGGGGTGATGGTGAACCTAACGCTCCCTGGTACACACCCTCCCACTGCGGTGAACCTAACGCCCTTGGTACACACACCCCACGGGTGAAACCAACGCCCCTGCAAACACACCCCACGATGGTGATGGTGACCCTAACTCTCCCTGGTACACACATTCCCATGGTGGTGATGAACCTAACGCCCCTGGTACACACACTGCCACGGTGGTGAGAGAACCTAACACCCCTGGTACACACTCCCCACGGTGGTGATGGTGTACCTAACGCCCGCTGGTACACACACACTCACGGTGGTGACGGTGAACCTAACGGCCCTTGGTACACACACTCACACAGTGGTGATGGTGAACCTGCTCCCTGGTACACACAGACACCACGATGGTGAAACTAACACTCCTGGTACATACACCCCACGGGGTGATGGTGAACCTAACGCCCTGGTGCACAGACTCCCACTGCGTGAACCCAACGCCCCTTGGTACACACACCCCACGGCGGTGAACCTAACGCTCCCTGGTACACACACTCCCACGATGGTGATGGTGACCCTAACTCTCCCTGGTACACACATTCACGGTGGTGATGGTGTACCAAACGCCCGTGGTACACACACTGCCACGGTGGTGATGGTGAACCTAACACTCCCCTGGTACACACACTCCCACGGTGGTGATGGTGAACCTAACGCTCCCTGGTACACAGACAAGCACGGTGGTGAACCCAACACCCCTGGTACACACACCCACGGTGGTGATGGTGAACCTAACGCTCCTGGTACACACACTCACACAGGTGATGGTGAACCCAACGCCCCTGGTACACAGACACCCACGATGGTGAAACTAACACTCCCTGGTGCACACACTCCTCGGGGTGATGAACCTAACGCCCCGGTACACACACTCCCCACCGCGTGAACCTAACGCTCCTTGGTACACACACTCCACGGCAGAACCTAACGCTCCCTGGTACACACACACTCCACGATGGTGATGGTGACCCAACTCTCGTGGTACACACATTCCCATGGTGGTGATGGTGAACCTAACGCCCCTGGTACACACACTCCCACGCTGGTGACAGAAATTAACGCCCCTGGTACACGCACTCCCACTGTGGTGATGGTGAATCTAACGCTCCTTGGTACTACCACCCCACGGTGGTGATGGTCAACCTAAAGCTCCATGGCACACAGACACCCACGATGGTGACCCTAACGCCCCTGGTACACACACCCCACGGTGGTGACGGTGAAACTAACGCTCCCTCGTGCACACACCCCTCGGTGGTGATGGTGAACCCAGCTCCCTGGTACACAGACACCACGATGGTGAATTTAAAACTCCCCTGGTACACACACACCCCACGGTGGTGATGGTGAACCTAACGCCCCAGGTACACACACCCCACTGCGTGAACCTAACGCCCCTGGTACACACACACTCCCACGGCGTGACCTTAACGCCCTGGTACACACACCCCACGATGGTGATGATGACTCTAAATCTCCCCTGGTACACACTCAAGGTGGTGATGGTGAACCTAACGCTCCCTGGCACACACACTCCCACGGTGGTGAACCGTGAACCTAACGCCTATTGAACACACACCCCACAGTGGTGATGGTGAACCTAATGCTCCCTGGTACACACACACTCCCCACGGGGTGATGGGGAAACTAACGCCCCTGGTACACACACTGCCACGGTGGTGATGGTGAACCAACACTCCCTGGTACACACACTCCCACGGTGGTGATGGTGAACCTAACGCCCCTGGTACACACACTCCCACGCTGGTGATGGTGAAACTAACACCCCTGGTACACGACTCCCACGGTGGTGATGTCCTAACGCTCACTGGTACTCACTCCCACGGTGGTGATGGTCAACCTAAAGCTCCCTGGTACACAGACACCACGATGGTGAACCTAACACTCCCTGGTACACACACTCCACGGTGGTGATGGTGAACCTAACGCTCCCTGGTACACACACTCCCACTGCGTGGAACCTAACGCCCTGGTACACACACTCCCACGGGTGAGAACTTAACGCCCCTGGTACAACACCACCCCACGTTGTGATGATGAACCCAAATCTCCCCTGGTACACACACTCCCAAGGTGGTGATGGTAAACCTAACGCCCCTGGTACACACACTCCCATGGTGGTGACGGTGAACCACGCCCATTGAACACACACTCAACGGTGGTATGGTGTACCTAACGCCTTGGTACACACACTCCCAGGGTGGTGATGTGAACCTAACGCCCCTGGTACACACACTCACACAGTGGTGAAGGTGAACCAACGCCCTGGTACATAGACACCCAAGATAGTGAAACTAACACTCCTGGTACACACACCCCACGTGATGGTGAACCCAACGCCCCTGGTACACACACCTCCACTGCGTGAACCTAACGCCTCCTTGGTACACACACTCCCACGGGTGAACCCAACGCCCCTGGTAAACACACCCCACGATGGTGATGGTGACCCTAACTCCCCGGTACACATTCCCATGGTGGTGATGGTGAACCCACCTTCCCCTGGTACACACACTGCCACGGTGGTGATGGTGAACCTAACACCCTGGTACACACACTCCCACGGGTGTGATGGTACCTAACGCCCGGTACACACACACCACGGTGGTGACGGTGAACCTAACGCTCCTGGTACAACAATCACACAGTGGTGATGGTGAACCTAACGCCTCGGTACACAGACACCCACGATGTGAAACTAACACCCCTGGTACATACACCCCACGGGGTGATGGTGAACCAACGCCCCTGGTGCACAGACCCCACTGTGAACCTAACGCCCTTGGTACACACACCCCACGGGGGTGAACCTAACGCTCCCTGGTACACACACCCCACGATGGTGATGGTGACCAACTCTCCCTGGTACACATCCCCACGGTGGTGATGGTGTACCAAACGCCCGTGGTACACACACTGCCACGGTGGTGATGGTGAACCTAACACCTCGGTACACACACCCCACGGTGGTGATGGTGAACCTAACGCTCCCTGGTACACAGACAAGCACGGTGGTGAACCTAACACTCCCTGGTACACACACTCCCACGGTGATGATGTGAACCTAACGCCCCTGGTACACACACTCACACAGTGGTGATGGTGAACCTAACGCCCCTGGTACACAGACACCACGATGGTGAAACTAACACCCTGGTACACACACCCCACAGGGGTGATGGTGAACCTAACGCTCCCTGGTACACACACTCCCACTGGCGGTGAACCTAACGCCTTGGTACACACACTCCCACGGGGGTGAACCTAACGCCCCTGGTACACACACTCCAACATGGTGATGCTGACCCTAACTCTCCCTGGTACACACATTCCCACGGTGGTGATGGTGAACCTAACGTTCCTGGTACACACACCCCACGCTGAGGATGAAATTAATCTCCCCGGCACACACATCCCACTGTGGTGATGGTGAACAACGCCCTGGCACACCCCACGGTGGTGATGGTCAACCTAAAGCTCCCTGGTACACAGACACCCACGATGGTGACCTTAACGCTCCCTGGTACACACACCCCACGGTGGTGATGGTGAAACTAACGCCCCTGATACACACTCCTATGGTGGTAACGGTGAACCTAACGCCTCCTCACACACTCGTGGTGATTAGAACCCACCCTGGCACACAGACACCCATGATGGTGAACCTAATACTCCCTGGTACACACACTCCCACGGTGGTGATATGAACCCAACGCCCCTGGCACACACACCCACGGTGGTGATGGTGAACCTAAAGCCCCTGGTACACAGACACCCACGATGGTGAACCTTACGCCCCTGGTACACACACTCCCACTGTGGTGATGGTGAACCTAACGCTCCATGGCACACAAAACGCCCACGGTTGTGATGGTGAACCTAACGCTCCTGCACACACACTCCTCGGTGGTGATGGTCAACCTAACGCTCCCTGGTACACACACACTCCCACGGTGGTAGTGGGGAACCTAACGCTCCCTTGTAACACACACTCCCATGGTGGTGATGGTGAACCTAACACTCCCTGGTACACACACTCCCACGGTGGTGATGGTGAACCCAACGCCCCTGGTGCACACACTCACAGTGGGATGGTGAACCTAACGCTCCTCTACACACACCCCATGGTGTTGATGGTGAACATAATGCCCTGGTACACACACTCCCACGGTGGTGAACCCAATGCTCCTGGTACACACACACTCCCCACGGTGGTGAACCTAACGCTCCCTGGTACACACACCCTACGGTGGTGATGGGAACCTAACCTCCCTGGTACACACACTACCAAGGTGGTGATGGTGAACCTAATGCCCTGGCACACAGACACCACGATGGTGAAACTAACGCTCCCTGGTAAAACACTCCCACGGTGGTGAACCCACGCCCTGGTACACACAACCCCACGGTGGTGAACCTAACGCTCCCTGGCACACACACTCCTACGGTGGTGATGGTGAACCTAACCCTCCCTGGTACACACACCACCAAGGTGGTGATGATGATCCTAACGCCCTGGCACACACACGGTGGTGATGGTGAACCTAACGCCCCTGGTACACACACCCCACCGTGGTGATGGTGAACCTAAGCCCCTGGTACACAGACACCCACGATGGTGAACCTAATGCTCCCTGGCACACACACTCCCACGGTGTGATGATGAACCCAACGCCTCCCTGGTACACACACGCCCATGGTTGTGACGTGAACCTAACGCTCCCCTGGTACACACACCCTCGGTGGTGATGGTGAACCTTCCGCCCATGGCACACACACCCCAGTGTGGTGATGGTAAACCCAACGTTCCCTGCACACACACTCCCCACGGCGGTGAACCTAACGCCCCTGGTACACACACCTCACGGTGATGTGAAACCCCACGTCCCTGGTACACACACTCCCACGGTGGTGATGGTGAACTAACGCCCTGGCACACACACACCCCACTGCAGAACCTAACGCCCCTGGCACACACACTCACGATGGTGATGGTGACCCTAACGCCTCACACACACTCTCACGATGGTGATGGTGACCCTAACGCTCCTTGGTACACACACTCCCACGGTGGTGATGGTGAACCTAACGCTCCCTGGTGCACACACTCTCACGGTGGTGATGGTGAACCTAACATTGCCTGGTACACACACTCCCACGATGGTGACGGTGAACCTTATGCTCCCTGGTACAAACACTCCCACGGGGGTGATGGTGAACCTAACTCCTAGTACCTCCCACGGTGGTAATGGTGAACCTAACGCTCCTTGTACACACCTCCATGGTGGTGATGGTGAACCTAACGCTCCCTGGTACACACACTCCCACGGTGGTGATGGTGAACCTAACGCTCCCTGATGCACACACTCTCACAGTGGTGATGGTGAACCTAATGCTCCCACTTACACACACTCCCATGGTGTTGATGGTGAACATAATGCTCCCTGGTACACACACTCCCACGGTGGTCAACCTAATGCTCCCTGGTACACACACACTCCCACGGTGGTGAACATAATGCTCCCTGGTACACACACTCCTACGGTGGTGATGGTGAACCTAACCCTCCCTGGTACACACACTACCAAGGTGGTGATGGTGAACCTAACGCTCCCTGGTACACACACTCCCAAGGTGGTTATGGTGTACCTGACGCTCCCTTGTACACAGACTCCCACGGTGGTGATGGAGAACCTAACGCTCCCTGGTACACACACTCCGACGGTGGTGAACCTAATGCTCCCTGGTACACACACACTCCCACGGTGGTGATGGTGAACCTAACGCTCCCTGGTACACACACTCCTACGGTGGTGATGGTGAACCTAACCCTCCCTGATACACACACTACCAAGGTGGTGATGATGATCCTAACGCTCCCTGGTACACACACTTCCACGGTGGTGAGGGTGAACCTAACGCTCCCTGGTACACACACTCCCACCGTGGTTATGGTGAACCTAAAGCTCCCTGGTACACAGACACCCACGATGGTGAACCTAATGCTCCCTGGTACACACACTCCCACGGTGGTGATAGTGAACCTAACGCTCACCCAGTACACACACGCCCCATGAATTTGTGACAGTGAACTAACGCTCCTGGTACACACACTCCTCGGTGGTGATGAGTGAACCCTAACGCTCCCTGGTACACACACTCTCCACGTTGGTGATGGTGAACCTAATGCTCCTGAGTACACACACTCCCACGGTGAGTGATGGTGAACCTAACGCTCCCTGGTACACACACTCTCACGATGGTGATGGTGACCCTAACGCTCCTTGGTACACACACTCCCACGTTGGTGTTGGTAAACTTAACGCTCCCTGGTACACACACTCCCACGGTGGTGATGGTGAACCTAACGCTCCCTAGTGCACACACTCCCACGGTGGTGATGGTGAACCTAACATTGCCTGGTACACACACTCCCACGATGGTGATGGTGACCCTAACTCTCCCTGGTACACACATTCCCACGATGGTGATGGTGAACCTAACGCTCCCTGGTACACACACTCCCACCCTGGTGATGGTGAAACTAACGCTCCTTCGTACACGCACTCCCACGGTGTTGATGGTGAACCTAACGCTCCTTGGTACTCACTCCCACGGTGGTGATGGTCAACCTAAAGCTCCCTGGTATAGAGACACCCAAGATGGTGAACATAACGCTCCCTGGTACACACACTCCCACGGTGGTGATGGTGAACCTAACGCTCCCTAATACACACACTCCCACGGTGGTGAAGATGACCCTAACGGTCCCTGGTACACACACTTCCACGATGGTGATGGTGAAACTAACGCTCCCTGGTACACACACTCCTATGGTGATGACGGTGAACCTAACGCTCCCTCGTGCACACACTCCCTCGGAGGTGATGGTGAACCTAACGCTCCCTGGTACACAGACACCCACGATGGTGAACCTAACACTCCCTGGTACACACACTGCCACAGTGGTGATGGTGAACCTAACACTCCCTGGTACACACACTCCAACGGTGGTGATGGTGTACCTAACGCTCCATTGAACACACACTCCCACGGTGGTGATGGTGAACCTAATGCTCCCTGGTACACACACACTCCCACGGGGGTGATGGTGAACCTAACGCTCCCTGGTACACACACTGCCACGGTGCTGATGGTGAACCTAACACTCCCTGGTACACACACTCCCACGGTGGTGATGGTGTACCTAACGCTCGTTGGTACACACACTCCCAGGGTGGTGACGGTGAACCTAACGCTCCCTTGTACACACACTCACACAGTGGTGATGGTGAACCTAACGCTCCCTGGCACATAGACACCCACGATGGTGAAACTAACACTCCCTGGTACACACACTCCCACGGGGGTGATGGTGAACCTAACGCTCCCTGGTGCACACACTCCCACTGCGGTGAACACGTCTCCTTGGTACACACACTCCCACGGCGGTGAACCTAACGCTCCCTGGTACACACACTCCCATGATGGTGATGGTGACCCTAACTCTCCCTGTTACACACATTCCCACGGTGGTGAACCCACACCCCTGCACACACCCCACGCTGGTGATGTGAAATTAACGCTCCTGCACACACACTCCATGGCAGGAACCTACCGCCTGGTACTCACCCACTGGTGATGGTCAACCCAAAGCCCCTGCACACACACCACGATGGTGAACCCACTCCTGGTACACACACTCCCACGGTGGTGATGTAACCCATCGCCCTGGCACACACACTCCACGGTTGATGATGAACCTAACGGTCCCTCAGGACACACACTCCCCACGTGGTGATGGTGAAACTAACGCCCCTGGTACACACATCCACGGTGGTGATGAGTGAACCTAACGCCCTCATGCACACACTGTGGTGATGTAGTGAACCCAACGCCCCTGGTACACAGACACCCACGATGGTGAACCCACCCCTACACACACATAACCCACCACACCCATGGTGAACCTAACGCCCTCATACACACACTCAACCTAACCCCTGCACACACCCCCACGGTGGTGATGGTGACCAAACACTGGTACACACTCGAAGGTGGATGAACCTAACGCCCTGGTACACACACCCAAGGGTGGTGAACCTAGCCCTTTGAACACACACCCCACGGGTGATGGTGAACTCAATGCCCCTGGTACACACACTCCCCACGGGGTGATGGTGAACCTAACGCTCCTCAGGCCACACATCACGGTGGTGATGGTGAACCTAACGTCCCTGGTACACACACCACACGGTGGTGATGGTGAACCAACGCCCTGACACACATACCCACGGGTGACGGTAACCTAACGCCCTGGTACACACACACCACGATGGAAACAACCCTGGTACACACACTCCACGGTGGTGATGGTGAACCTAACGCCCGTGGTACACACACTCACGGTGGTGACGAACCAAACGCCCTGTACACAGACACCCACGATGGTAAACTAACACTCCTGGTACACACACCCCACGGTGGTGATGGTGAACCCAACGCCCCTGGTACACACACTCCCCACCTGCGGTGAACCAACGCCCTTGGTACACACACCCCACCGCGTTGAACCTAACGCCCCTTGGCTCACACACCCCACGATGGTGATGGTGACCCTAACTCTCCCTGGTACACACATTCCACGGTGGTGATGGTGAACATACTCCCTCAGCACACCCCACGGGTGATGGTGAACCCACGCCCTGGTGCACACACTCCCACGGTGGTGATGTGAACCCAACGCCCCTGGTACATACACTGCCACGGGATGATGAACCCAACACCCTGGCACACACACTCCACGGTGGTGATGGTACCCAACGCCCGTGGTACACACTCCCACGGTGGTGAGTGAACTCTAACGCCCTGGTACACACACTCACACAGTGGTGATGGTGAACCTAACGCCCTGGCACACCTCACGGTGGTGATGGTGAACCCAATGCCCCCCAACACACACACCCCATGGTGTTGATGGTGAACATAATGCCCCTGGTACACACACCCCACGGTGGTGAACCTGCTCCCTGGTACACACACACTCCACGGTGGTGAACCTAACGCCCTGCACACACACTCCACGGTGGTGATGGTGAACCTAACGCTTCTGGTACACACCTCCTACGATGGTGATGGCCCAATCACCTGTGGCACACACTCCCACAGGTGAACCCAACGCCCCTGTACACACACTCCACGGTGGTGATTGAACCAACCTCCTGGCACACTCCCAAGGTGGTGATGGTGAACCTAACACTCCCTGGTACACACACTCCACGGTGGTGATGGTAAACCCATGCCCTGTGCACACATCACAGTGGTGAGGAACATAATGCCTGGTACACACACTCGGTGGTGAACGTAACGCCCCTGGTACACACTTCCCTGGTGGTTATGGTAACCTAACCTCTCCCTGGTACACACCCTACCAAGGTGGTGATGGTGAACCCAACGCCCCTGGTACACACACTCCACGGTGGTGATGGTGAACCTAACGCCCCTGCACACACACTCCCCACGGTGGTGATGGTGAACCAAAGCCCCTGGCACACAGACACCCACGATGGTGAAACTAACGCCCTGGTACACACACTCCAGTTGGTGAACCCACGCTCCCTGGTACACACACACTCAAGGTGGTGAACCTAACGCCCCTGGTACACACACTCCACGGTGGTGATGGTGAACCTAACCCTGGTATACACACCACCAAGGTGGTGATGATGAACCAACGTCTCACAACCCCACGGTGGTGATAATGAACCTAACGCTCCCTGGTACACACACTCCACATGGTGGTGAGAACCTAACGCCCTGGTACACTCACCCCACGGTGGTGATGGTGAACCCACCTTGGTACTAATCCACGGTGGGATGGTCAACCTAAAGCTCCCTGGTACACAGACCACCACGACTGGAACCTAACGCCCTGGTACACACTCACGGTGGTGATAGTGAACCCAACGGCCCCTGGTACACACACTCCCACGGTGGTGAAGATGACCCCAACAGTCCCGGTATACACACCCACGGTGGTGATGGTAAACCACCCATGGACACACACACTCCATGGTGATGACGGTAACCTAACGCCCTCGCACACACCCTGTTGGTGATGGTGAACCCACGCCCCTGCACACAGACACCCACGATGGTGACCCAACACTCCCTTGCACACACACTCCACGGTGGTGATGGTGAACCAACGCCCTGGTACACACACTCCACCGGTGAACCCAACGCCCTGCACACTCCCACCGGTGAACTTAACGCTCCCTGGTACAAACACTCCCCACGATGGTGATGGTGACCCTCAAATCTTCCTGGTACACACACCCAAGGTGGTGAAGGTGAGCCTAACGGCCCCTGGTACACACACTCCCCACGGGTGACGGTGACCTAACGTCCCATTGAACACACTCCCCACGGTGGTGATGGTGAACCTAATGCCCCTGGCACACACACTCCAACGGTGGTGATGTAGAACCCACACCCCTGGCACACACACTCCACGGTGGTGATGGTACTCCAACGCCCGTGGTACACACTCCCACGGTGGTGACGGTGAACCTAACGCCCGCACACACTCAGTGGTGAAGAACCAACGCTCGGCACACAGACACCCACGATGGTGTACCTAACGCTCCCTGGTACACACACTCCCACAGTGGTGATGGTGAACATAACGCTTCCTGGTACACACACTCCAACGGTGGTGATGGTGAACCTAACGCTTCATGGTACACACACTCCCACGGTGGTGACGGTGAACCTAACGCTCCCTGGTACACACACTGCCACTGTGGTGATGGTGAACCTAACGCTCCCTCTTACACACACTCCCACGTTGGTGATGGTGAACCTAACGCCATGTGGTACACACACTCCCACGGTGGTGATGGTGAATCTAACGCTATGTGGTACACACACTCCCACGATGGAGATGGTGAACCTAACGCTCCCTGGTACATACACTCCCACGGTGGTGATGGTGAATCTAACGCTCCCTTGCACACAGACACCCACGATGGTGAAACTAACACTCCCTGGGACACACACTCCCACGGTGGTGATGGTGAACCTAACACTTCCTGGTACACACACTCCCACGGTGGTGAACCTAATGCTCCGTGGTACACACACACTCCAACGGTGGTGAACCTAACGCTCCCTGGTAAACACACTCCCACAGTGGTGATGGTGAACATAACGCTTCCTGGTACACACCCTCCCACGATGGTGATCGTGAACCTAATGTTCCCTGGTACACACACTCCCACGCTGGTGATGGTGAAACTAACGCTCCCTGGTACACGCACTCCCATGGTGGTGATGGTGAACCTAACGCTCCTTGGTACTCACTCCCACGGTGGTGATGGTCAACCTAAAGCTCCCTGGTACACAGACACCCACGATGGTGAACCTAACGCTCCCTTGTACACACATTCCCACGGTGGTGATGGTGAACCTAACGCTCCCTGGTACACACATTCCCAAGGTGGTGATGGTGAACCTAAAGCTCCCTGGTACACAGACACCCACGATGGTGAACCTAACACTCCGTGGTACACACACTCCCACGGTGGTGATGGTGAACCTAACACTCCCTGGTACACACACTCCCACGGTGGTGATGGTAAACATAACTCTTCCTGGTACACACACTTCCACGGTAGTGATGGTGAACCTAACGCTCCGTGGTACACACACTCCCACGGTGGTGACGGTGAAACTAACGCTCCCTGGTACACAGCCACCCACGATGGTGAACCTAACACTCCCTGGTACACACACTCCCACGGTGGTGATGGTGAACCTAACGCTCCCTGGTACACACACCTCCACTGCAGTGAACCTAACGCTCCTGGTACACACTCCCGGCGGAGGCAACATCCCTGATACACACCTCCCACGATGGTGATGGTGACCCTAAATCTCCCTGGTACACACACTCCCAAGGTGGTGATGGTGAACCTAACGCTCCCTGGTACACACACTCCCACGGTGGTGACGGTGAACCTAACGCTCTATTGAACACACACTCCCACGGTGGTGATGGTGAACCTAATGCTCCCTGGTACACACACTCCCACGGGGGTGATGGTGTACCTAACGCTCCTGAGTACACTGCACAGTGCTGATGTGGGCCAGACCCCTAACACTCCTGGCATTACACACTCGGGGGTGATGGTGTACCTAACGCTCCTTGGTACACACACTCCCACGGTGGTGACGGTGAACCTAACGCTCCCTGGTACACACACTCACACAGTGGTGATGGTTAACCTAACGCTCCCTGGTACATAGACACCCACGATGGTGAAACTAACACTCCCTGGTACACACACTCCCACTGGGGTGATGGTGAACCCAACGCTCCCTGGTACAAACACTCCCATTGCGGTGAACCTAACGCTCCTTGGTACACACACTCCCACGGCGGTGAACCTAACGCTCCCTGGTACACACACTCCTACGATGGTGATGGTGACCCTAACTCTCCCTGGTACACACATTCCCACTGTGGTGATGGTGAACCTAACGCTCCCTGGTACACACACTCCCACGCTGGTGATGGTGAAACTAACGCTCCCTGGTACACGCACTCCTACGGTGGTGATGGTGAACCTAACGCTCCTTGGTACTCACTCCCACGGTGGTGATGGTTAACCTAAAGCTCCCTAGTACACAGACACCCACGATGGTGACCCTAACGCTCCCTGGTACACACACTCCCACGGTGGTGATTGTGAAACTAAAGCTCCCTGGTACACACACTGCCACGGTGGTGATGGTGAACCTAACACTCCCTGGTACACACACTTCAACGGTGGTGACGGTGAACCTAACGCTCCCTGGTACACACACTCACACAGTGGTGATGGTGAACCTAACGCTCCCTGGTACATAGACACCCACGATGGTGAAACTAACACTCCCTGGTACACACACTCCCACGGGGGTGAAGGTGAACCTAACGCTCCCTGGTTCACACACTCCCACTGCAGTGAACAACGCTCCTTGGTACACACACTCCCACGGCTGAGAACCAAACGCTCCCTGGTACACACACTCCCATGATGGTGATGGTGACCCTAACTCTCCCTGGTACACACATTCCCACGGTGGTGATGGTGAACCTAACGGTCCCTGGTACACACACTGCCACGGTGGTGATGGTGAACCTAACACTCCCTGGTACACACACTCCCACGGTGGTGATGGTGTACCTAACGCTCCGTGGTACACACACTCCCACGGTGGTGACGGTGAACCTATCGCTCCCTGGTACACACACTCACACAGTGGTGATGATGAACCTAACGCTCCCTGGTACACAGACTCCCGCGATGGTGAAACTAACACTCCCTTGTACACACACTCCCACGGGGGTGATGGTGAACCTAACGCTCCCTGGTACAAACACTCCCACTGCGGTGAACCTAACGCTCCTTTGTACACACACTCCCACAGCGGTGAACCTAACGCTCCATGGTACACACACTCCCACGATGGTGATGGTGACCCTAACTCTCCCTGGTACACACATTCCCACGGTAGTGATGGTGAACCTAACGCTCCCTGGTACACACACGCCCTCGATCGTTATGGTGAACATAACGCTCCCTGGTACTTACTCCCAAGGTGGTGATGGTCAACCTAAATCTCCCTGGTACACAGACACCCACGATGGTGACCCTAACTCTCCCTGGTACACACATTCCCACGGTGGTGATGGTGATACTAACGCTCCCTGGTACACACACTCCTATGGTGGTGACGGTGAACCTAACGCTCCCTCGTGCACACACGCCCTCGATCGTTATGGTGAACATAACGCTCCCTGGTACACAGACACCCACGATGGTGAACCTAACACTCCCTGATACACACACTCCCACGGTGGTGATGGTGAACCTAACGCTCCTAGGTACACATACTCCCACTGCGGTGAACCTAACGCTCCCTTGTACACACACTCCCACGGCTGTGAACTTAACGCTCCCAGGTACACACACTCCCACGATGGTGATGGTGACCCTAAATCTCCCTGGTACACACACTCACAAGGTGGTGATGGTGAACCTAACGCTCCCTGGTACACACACTCCCACGGTGGTGACGGTGAACCTAACGATCCATTGAACACACACTCCCACGGTGGTGATGGTGAACCTAATGCTCCCTGGTACACACACTCCCACGGGGGTGATGGTGAACCTAACGCTCCCTGGTACACACACTGCCACGGTGGTGATGGTGAACCTAACAATCCCTGGTACACACACTCCCACGGTGGTGATGGTGTACCTAACGCTCCGTGGTACACACACTTCAACGGTGGTGACAATGAACCTAACGCTCCCTGGTACACACACTCACACAGTGGTGATGGTGAACCTAACGCTCCCTGGTACATAGACACCCACGATGGTGAAACTAACACTCCCTGGTACACACACTCCCACGAGGGTGATGGTGAACCTAACGCTCCCTGGTGAACACACTCCCACTGCTGTGAACAACGCTCCTTGGTACACACACTCCCACGGCGGTGAAGCTAACGCTCTCTGGTACACACACTCCCATGATGGTGATGGTGACCCTAACTCTCCCTGGTACACACATTCCCACGGTAGTGATGGTGAACCTAACGCTCCCTGGTACACACATTCCCACGGTGGTGATAGTGAACCTAACGCTCCCTGGTACACAGACACCCTCGATGGTGAAACTAACACTCCCTGGTACACGCACTCCCATGGGTTGATGGTGAACCTAACGCTCCCTGGTACACACCCCACTGGGTGGTGAACCCAACGCTCCTTGGTACACACCTCACACGGCGGTGAACCTAACGCTCCCAGGTACACACACTCCCACGATGGTGATGGTGACCCTAACTCTCCTGGTACACACACATATCCCATGTGGCATGGTGAACCTAACGCTCCCCTGGTACACACACTCCCACGCTGGTGATGGTGAACTAACGCTCCCTGTACACGCACTCCCACGGTGGTGATGGATGAACCCAATTCTTGGTACTCACTCCACGGTGGTGATGGTCAACCTAAAGCTCCCTGGTACACAGACACCCACGATGGTGAACTCTAACGCTCTCAGCACACACTCCCTCGGTGTGATGCAGAACGTAACGCTCCCTGGTACACAGACATCCACGATGGGTGAAACCAACACCCTGGTACACACCCCATTGCAGGTGATGGTGAACCCAACGCTCCCCTGGTACACACACACTCCCACTGCGGTGAACCTAACGCTCCCTGGCACACAGACACCCACGATGGTGAACCTAACACTCCCTGGTACACACACTGACACGGTGGTGATCGTGAACCTAACACTCCCTGGTACACACACTCCCACGGTGGTGATGGTGAACCTAACGCTCTCTGCTACACACACTCCCACGGTGGTGACGGTGAACCTTACGCTCCCTGGTACACACACTCCCACGGTGGTGATGGTGAACCTAACGCTCCCTGGTACACACACTCCCACGGGAGTGATGGTGAACCTAACACTCCCTGGTACAGACACTTCCACGGTGGTGATGGTGAACCTAAAGCTCCCTGGTACACACACTCCCACGGTGGTGACGGTGAACCTAACGCTCCCTGGTACACACACTCACTCAGTGGTGATGGTGAACCTAACGCTTCCTGGTACATAGACACCCACGATGGTGAAACTAACACTCCCTGGTACACACACTCCCACTGGGGTGATGGTGAACCTAAAGCTCCCTAGTACACACACTCCCACTGCGGTGGACCTAACGCTCCGTGGTACACAAACTCCCACGGTGGTGAACCTTACGCTCCCTGGTACACACACTCCCACGATGGTGATGGTGACCCTAACTCTCCCTGGTTCACACATTCCCACAGTGGTGATGGTGAACCTAACGCTCCCTGGTAAACACACTCCCACGATGGTGATGGTGACCCTAACTCTCCCTGGTACCCCACACTCATGGTGGTACAGTGGTGATGGTGAACTAACTCCCTGGTACCTCCCACGGTGGTGATGGTGTACCTAACGCTCCGTGTTACAACACCTCCCACGGTGGTGACGGTGAACCTAACGCTCCCTGGTACACACACTCACAGTGGTGATGGTGAACCTAACGCTCTGTGCAGGCACCCCACGATGGGTGAAACTAACACTCCTGGTACACACTCCCACTGGGTGAGGTGGTGAACCTAGCGCTCCCTAGTACACACACTCCCACGGTGGTGAGTACCCTAACGTCCCTGGTACACACTCCCACCAGTGGTGATGGTTATACCTAACGCTCCCTGTTACACACTACGGTGGTGACGGTGAACCCACTCCTGGTGCACACACTCCCACGGTGGTGATGGTGAACCTTGCTCCCACACTCCCCACGGTGGGATGGTGAACTAACCTCCTGGTACACACTCCCAGGTGGTGATGGTGAACTAACTCGTACACACACTCCCACGGTGGTGATAGGTGACCCTAACGCTCCCTGGTACACACACTCCCCCGGTGGTGATGGTGAACCTAACGCTCCTGGTACACACACTCACAGAGTGGTGATGGTGAACCTAACGCTCCTGGTACACACACTCCCACGGTGGTGATGGTGAACCTAACGCTCCCTGGTACACTCTCACGGTGGTGATGGTGAACCTAATGCTCCTGCACACACACTCCCACGGTGGTGATGGTGAACCTAATGCTCCTGGTACACACCTCCCACGGTGGTGAACCTAACGCTCCTGGTACACACACTCTCACGGTGGTGAACCTAACCTCCCTGGTACACACACTCCCACGGTGGTGATGGTGAACCCTAACCCTCCTGGTACACACACACTCCCACGGTGGTGATGGGCCTAACGCTCCTGGTACACACACCTCCCACGGTGGTGATGGTGAACCTAACGCTCCCTTGCACACACCCACGGTGATGGTGAACTCTTGCTCCTGGTACACACTCCCACGGGGTGATGGTGAACAACGCTCCTGGTACACACACTCCCACTGGTGATGGTGAACCTAACACTCCCTGGTACACACTCCACGGTGGTGATGGTGTACCTAACGCTCCGTGGTACACACACTCACGGTGAGTGACAATGAACCCTAACGCTCTGTTACACACACACTCACAGTGGTGATGGTGAACCTAACGCTCCTGGTACACAGACACCCACGATGGGTGAACTAAAAACTCCTGTGCACACACTCACAGGGGTGATGGTGATTAACGCTCCCTGGTACACACACTCCCTGCTGTGAACAACGCTCTGGTACACACACTCCCACGGTGGTGAAGCCTAACGCTCCTGGTACACACACTCCCCAGGTGGTGATGGTGAGCCCTACCCCTGATACATTCCCAGGTAGTGATGGTGAACCTAAGCTCCCTGGTACACACTTCCCCAGGTGATGTGAACTTCTAGCTCCCTCGTGCACACAGACACCCACGATGGTGAAACCTAACTCCTGGTACACACACTCCCACAGGGGTGATGGTGAACCTAACGCTCCCTGGTACACACACTCCCACTGCGGTGAACTAACGCCCTTGTACCTCACCGGCGGTGAACCTAACGCTCCCAGGTACACCTCCCACGATGGTGATGGTGACCCTAACTCTCCCTGGTACACACATTCCCATGAGTGAACCTAACGCTCCCTGGTACACACACTCCCACGGTGGTGATGGTGAACCCTAACACTCCCTAGTACACATTCCACGGTGGATGGTGAACCTAACTCCCGTGGTACACACACACTCCCACGGTGGTGACGGTAACCTAACGCTCCTGGTACACACACTCCACAGTGGTGATGGTGAACCTAACGCTCCCTGGTACACACACCCACGGTGGTGAACCTAACGCTCCTGGTACACACACTCCACGGTGGTGATGGTGAAACTAACGCTCCCTGGTACACACACTCCCATGGTGGTGACGGTGACCTAACGCTCCTTCGTGCACACCTCGGTGGTGATGGTGAACCTAACGCTCCCTGAACACCCACGATGGTGAACCTAACACTCCCTGGTACACACACTCCCACGGTGGTGATGGTGAACCCTAACGCTCCTGGTACACACACTCACTGCGGTGAAACCTAACACTCCCCTGGTACACACACTCTCCGGCAGTGAACTTAACGCTCCTGGTACATACACTCACGTGGTGATGGTGACCTCTACATCCTGGTACACACACTCCCAAGGTGGTGATGGTGAACCTAAGCTCCCTGGTACACACACTCCCACGGTGTGACGGTGAACCTAACGCTCCCTTGAACACACACACTCCCACAGTGGTGATGGTGGACCTAATGCCCTGGTACACACACACCTCCCACGGGGTGATGGTCAGACCTAACGCTCCCTGGTACACACACTCCCACGGTGGTGATGGTGACCTAACTCTCCTGGTACACACACTCCCACGGTGGTGATGGTGAACCCTAACGCTCCGTGGTACACACACTCCCCAGTGGGTGATGGTGAACCTAACGCTCCTGGTACCTACTCACACAGTGTGGTGATGAACCTAACGCTCCCTGGTACACACACTCCCTGGTGGTGACCTAACGCTCCCTGGTACACACTTCAACAGTGGTGATGGTGAACTAACGCTCCCTGGTACACACACTCCCACAGTGGTGATGGTGAACCCTAACGCTCCCTGGTACACACATTCCCCACTGCGGTGAACCTAACGCTCCTTAGTACACTCCCACGGTAGTGAACCTAACGCTCCTGGTACACACACCTCCCGAGTGGTGATGGTGACCCTAACTCTCCCTGGTACACACATTCCCCGAGTGGTGATGGTGAACCTAACGCTCCCTGGTACACACACTCCCACGGTGGTGACGGTGAACCTAACGCTCCCTGGTACACACACTCACACAGTGGTGATGGTGAACCTAACGCTCCCTGGTACACAGACACCCACCAGTGGTGAAACTAACCTCCCTGGTACACACACTCCCACGGTGGTGATGAGTGAACCTAACGCTCCTGGTACACACACTCCCCTGTTGAGTGAACCTAACGCTCCTTGGTACACACACTCCCGGCAGTGAACCTAACGCTCCTGGTACACACACTCCCACGGTGGTGATGGTGACCCCTAACTCTGATACACACATTCCCACGGTGGTGATGGTGAACCCTGCTCCTGGTACACACACTCCCACGCTGGTGATGGTGAAACTAACGCTCCCTGGTACACACTCTCCCCACGGTGGTGATGGTGAACCCTAACGCTCCTGGTACTCACTCACGGTGGTGATGGAACCCTAAAGCTCCTGGGTACACACAGACACCCTGATGGTGAACCTAACATCCCTGGTACACACTCCCACAGTGGTGATGGTGAACCTAACGCTCCCAGTACACACACTCCCCACTGTTGATTGAACCTAACGCTCCCTGGTACACACACCTCCCGGTGAACTAGCTCCTGGTACTACTCCCGATGGTGATGGTGACCTTACATCTCCCTGGTACACACATCTCCCAAGGTGGTGATGGTGAACCTAACGCTCCTGGTACACACACTCACAGTGGTGATGAACCTAATGTCCCTTGGTACACACTACTCCCACAGGGGTGATGGTGAACCTAATGCTCCCTGGTACACACACTCCCACGAGGAAGAAGGTGAACCCTAACGCTCCCTGGTACACACTCCCACAGTGGTGATGGTGATACCTAACGCTCCCTGGTACACACACTTCGCAGTGGTGACGGTGAACCTAACGCTCCCTCGTGCACACACTCACTCAGTGGTGATGGTGAACCTAACGCTCCCTGGTACAGAGCACCCGATGGTGAACCAACACTCCCTGGTACACACACTCCCACGGTGGTGATGGTGAACCCTAACGCTCCCTGGTACACACTCCTGCCCGGTGAACCTAACGCTCCTTAGTACACACACCTCCCACGGCAGTGAACCTAACGCTCCTGGTACACACACTCCCGATGGTGATGGTGACCCTAAATCTCCCTGGTACACACATTCCCACGGTGGTGATGGTGACTTCTTTCCCTGGTACACACACTCCCACGGTGGTGATGGTGACCTAACGCTCCTGGTACACACTCCCACGGTGATGGTGACCCTACATCTCCTGGTACACACACTCCCACGGTGGTGACGGTGAACCTAACGCTCATTGAACACACACTCCCACAGTGGTGATGGTGAACCTAATGCTCCTTGGTACACACACCTCCCACGGGGTAGGAGGTGAACCTAACGCTCCCTGGTACACACACCTCCACGGTGGTGATGGTGAACCTAACACTCCTGGTACACACACTCCCACGGTGTGATGGTGAACCTAACGCTCCTTGTGCACACACTTCAACAGTGGTGATGGTGAACCTAACGCTCCCTGGTACACACACACTCACACGTGGTGAGGTGAACCTAACGCTCCCTGGTACACACACTCCCTGCAGTGAACCTAACGCTCCCAGTACACACACTCCGGCGGTGAACCTAACTCCCTGGTACACACACTCCCGCATTGAGTGGTGAACCTAACGCTCCCTGGTACACACTCCCATGATGGTGATGGTGAATCCTAACGCTCCCTGGTACACACACTCCCACGGTGGTGATGGTGAACCCTAACGCTCCCTGGTACACACACTCCCACAGTGGTGATGGTGGACCTAACGCTCCCTGGTACACAACACCCACGGTGGTGACGGTGAACCCTAACACTCCTGGTACACACACTCACGGTGGTGATGGTGAACCCTAACACTCCCTGGTACACACACTCCCACAGTGGTGATGGTGTACCCTAACGCTCCATGTACACACACACTCCACAGTGGTGACGGTGAACCTAACGCTCCTGGTACACACACTCCGCAGTGGTGATGGTGAACCTAACGCTCCCTGGTACACACAGACACCCCACGATGGTGAAACTAACACTCCCTGGTGCCACACACTCCCACGGGGTGATGGTGAACTAAACTCCCTGGTACACACCTCCCCTACAGTGAACCTAACGCTCCTTGGTACACACACTCCCCAATGATGGTGACCCTAACTATCCCTGGTACACACACTTCCCACGGTGGTGATGGTGAACCTAACGCTCCGTGGTACACACTCCCACTGGTGATGGTGAAACTAACGCTCCCTGGTACACACACTCCCACGGTGGTGATGGTGAACATAACGCTCCTTGCTCACTCACAGTGGTGATGGTGAACCACGCTCCCTGGTACACAAGACACCCCGATGGTGACCCTAACTCTCCTGGTACACACATTCCCACAGTGGTGATGGTGAACCTAACGCTCCTGGTACACACTCCCACGCTGGTGATGGTGAAACTAACGCTCCCTGGTACACGCACTCCCACAGTGGTGATGGTGAACCTAACGCTCCTTGGTACACACTCCCACGGTGGTGATGGTCAACCTAAAGCTCCCTGGTACACAGACACCCACGATGGTGAACCTAACGCTCCCTGGTACACACACCTCCCACGGTGGTGATGGTGAACCCTAACGCTCCCTGGTACACTCCCACGGTGGTGAAGATGACCTAACGGTCCCTGGTACACACACTCCCACAGTGGTGAGGTGAAACTGCTCCCTGATACACACACTCCTATGGTGGTGATGGTGAACCTAACGCTCCCTCGTGCACACACTCCCTCAGTGGTTATGGTGAACCTAACGCTCCCTGTTACACAGACACCCACGATGGTGAACCTAACACTCCCTGGTACACACACACTCCCACGTTGGTGATGGTGAACCTACGCTCCCAGGTACACACTCCCACTGCAGTGAACCTAACGCTCCTGGTACACACACACTCCTGGCGGTGAACCGCTCCCAAGTACACACACTCCACGATGGTGATGGTGACCCTAAATCTCCCTGGTACACACACTCACAGGTGGTGATGGTGAACCTAACGCTCCTGGGTACATCACGGTGGTGACGGTGAACCAACGCTCCATTGAACTCACACTCACGCGGTGGTGATGGTGAACCTAATGCTCCTAGTACACACTCCCACAGGGGGTGATGGTGAACCTAACGCTCCCTGGTACACACACCTGCCACGGTGGTGATGGTGAACCTAACACTCCCTGGTACACAACTCCCACAGTGGTGTACCCCTAACGCTCCGTGGTACAACACTTCAACAGTGGTGACGGTGAACCTAACGCTCCCTGGTACATGACACCCACGTGGTGAAATAACACTCCCTGGCACACACACTCCCACGGGGGTGATGGTGAACCTAACGCTCCCTGGTGCACACACTCCACTGCAGTGAACAACGCTCCGACACACACTCCCACGGCAGTGAACCTAACGCTCCCTGGTGCACACACTCCCGAGTGGTGATGGTGACCCTAACTCTCCCTGGTACACACATTCCCACAGTGATGGTGAACCTAACGCTCCCTGGTACACACACTGCCACGGTGGTGATGGTGAACCTAACACTCCTGGTACACACACTCCACGGTGGTGATGGTGTACCCTAACGCTCCGTGGTACACACACCTCCCACGGTGGTGACAGTGAACCTATCGCTCCTGGTACACACACTCACAGTGGTGATGGTGAACCTAACGCTCCTGGTACACAGACCCACGATGGTGAACCTAACACTCCCTGGTACACACTCCCACTGGGAGTGGTGAACCTAACGCTCCCTGGTACACACACTCCACGATGGTGATGGTGACCTAACTCTCCTGGTACACACATTTCCCGCAGTGGTGATGGTGAACCTAACGCTCCCTGGTACACACTCCCGCTGGTGATGGTGAAACCAACGGTCCCTGGTACACGCACTCCCACAGTGGTGATGGTGAACCTAACGCTCCTTGGTACTCACTCCACGGTGGTGATGGTCAACAAGCTCCTGGTACACAGACACCCGATGGTGACTAACTCTCCCTGGTACACACATTCCCACAGTGGTGATGGTGAACCTAACGCTCCTGGTACACACACTCCCACGCTGGTGATGGTGAAACTAACTCCCTGGTACACACTCCCACGGTGGTGATGGTGAACCTAACGCTCCTGGTACTCCTCACGTCCTTCAAAGCTCCCTGGTACACAGACACCCCGATGGTGAACCTATCGCTCCCTGGTACACACACTCCCACGGTGGTGATGGTGAACCAATCGCTCCCTGGTACACACACTCCCACGGTGGTGCTGGTGTACCTAACGCTCCCTGGTGCACACACTCCCACGGTGGTGATGGTGAACCTAACGCTCCCTGGTACACAGACACCCACGATGGTGAACCAACGCTTCCTGGTACACACACTCCCACGGTGATGATGGTGAACATAACGCTCCTTGGTACACACACTCCCACGGTGGTGATGGTGAACCTAACGCTATCTGGTACACACACTCCCACGGTGGTGATGGTGAGCCTAACGCTTCCTGGTACACACACTCCTACGGTGGTGATGGTGAACCAAACGCTCCATGGTACACACACTCCCATGGTGGTGATGGTGAAGCTAACCCTCCCTGGTACGCGCCCTCCCACGGTGGTGATGGTGAAACTAACGCTTCCTGGTACACACCCACACAGTGGTGATGGTGAACCTAACGCTCCCTGGTACACACACTCCCACGGTGGTGATGGTGAACCTAACACTCACTGGTACACACACGCCCATGGTTGAGACGGTGAACCTAAAGCTCCCTGGTACACACACTCCCACGGAGGTGATGGTGAACCTAACGCTCCCTGGTTCACAGACACCGATGATGGTGAACCTAGCGCTCCCTGGTACACACTCCCACGGTGGTGATGGTGAACCTAACGCTCCCTGGTACACACACTCCCACAATGGTGATGGTGATCCTAATGCTCCCTGGTACACACTCCCACGGTGGTGATGGTGAACCTAACGCTCCCTGGTACACCCACTCCCACGGTGGTGATGGTGAATCTAACATTCCCTGGTACACACACTCCCACGGTGGTGATGGTGAACCTAACGCTCCGTGGTACACACACTCCCACGGTGGTAATGGTGATCCTTACGCTCCTTGGTACACACACTCACACGGCGGTGAACCTAACGCACCCTTGTACACACACACTCCCACGGTGGTGATGGTGATCTTAACGCAACCTGCTACAGACACTCCTACGGTGGTGATGGTGAACGTAACGCTCCCTGGTACACACACCCCTACGGTGGTAATGGTGAACGTAACGCTCCCTGGTGCACACACTCTCACGGTGGTGATGGTGAACCTAATGCTCCCTCTTACACACACTCCCATGGTGTTGATGGTGAACATAATGCTCCCTGGTACACACACTCCCACGATGGTGATGGTGAACCTAACCCTCACTGGAACACACACTCCCAAGGTGGTGATGGTGAACCTAACGCTCCATGGAACACACACTCCCACGGTGGTGATGGTGAACCTTACGCTCCCAGGTACACACACTCCAACGGTGGTGATGGTGAACCTAACGCTCCCTGGTACACACACTCCCACGGTGGTGATGGTGAAACTAACGCTCCGTGGTACACACACTCCCACGATGGTGATGGTGAACCTAACGCTCACTGGTACACACACTCACACGGCGGTGAACCTAACACACCCTGGTACACACACACACACCAATGGTGGTGATGGTGATCCTAATGCTCCCTGGTACACACACTCCCATGGTGGTGATGGTGAACCTATCGCTACCTGGTACACACACTCCCACGGTGGTGAGGGTGAACCTAACGGTATCTAGTACACACACTCCCAAGGTGGTGATGGTGAACCTATCGCTCCCTGGTACACACACTCCCACGGTGGTGATGGTGAACCTAACGATCCCTGGTACACACACTCCCACGGTGGTGACGGTGAACCTCATCATCCCTGGTATACAGACTCCAACGGTGGTGCTGGTGAACCTAACGCTCCCTTGTGCACACACTCCCACGGTGTTGATGGTGAACCTAATGCTCCCTGGTGCACACACTCTCACAGTGGTGATAGTGAACCTAATGCTCCCTCTTACACACACTCCCATGGTGTTGATGGTGAACAAAATTCTCCCTGGTACACACACTCCCACAGTGGTGAAACTAACGCTCCCTGGTAAACACACTCCCACGGTGGTGATGGTGAACCTAACGCTCCCTGGTACACAGACACCCTCGATGGTGAACCTAACGCTTCCTGGTACACACACTCCCACGGTGGTGATGGTGAACCTAACGTTCCCTGGTACACACACTCCCACGGTGGTGAAGGTGAACCTAACGCTCCCTGGTACACACACTCCCACCGTGGTGATGGTGAACCTAACGCTCCCTGGTACACACACACCCACGGCGGTGAACCAATCGCTCCCTGGTACACACACTCCCACGGTGGTGCTGGTGAACCTAACGCTCCCTGGTGCACACACTCCCACGGTGGTGATGGTGAACCTAATGCTCCCTGGTGCACACACTCTCACAGTGGTGATAGTGAACCTAATGCTCCCTGTTACACACACTCCCATGGTGTTGATGGTGAACATAATGCTCCCTGGTACACACACTCCCACAGTGGTGAACCTAACGCTCCCTGGTAAACACACTCCCACGGTGGTGATGGTGAACCTAACGCTCCCTGGTACACAGACACCCTCGATGGTGAACCTAACGCTTCCTGGTACACACACTCCCACGGTGGTGATGGTGAACCTAACGCTCCTGGTACACACACTCCCACGGTGGTGATGGTGAAGCTAACCCCCTCTGGTACACGCACTCCCCCGGTGGTGTTGGTGAACCTAACGCTCCCTGGTACACACACTCCCACGGTGGTGATGGTGAACCTAATGCTCCCTGGTGCACACACTCTCACGGTGGTTATGGTGAACCTAATGCTCCCTCTTACACACACTCCCATGGTGTTGATGGTGAACATAATGCTCCCTGGTACTCACACTCCCACGGTGGTGAACCTAATGCTCCCTGGTATACACACACTCCCACGGTGAACCTAACCCTCCCTGGTACACACACTCGCAAGGTAGTGATGGTGAACCTAACGCTCCCTAGTACACACACTCCCACGGTGGTGATGGTGAACCTAACGCTCCCTGGTACACACACTCCCACGGTGGTGATGGTGAACAAAACCCTCCCTGGTACACACATTCCCAAGGTGGTGATGGTGAACCTAACGCTCCCTGGTACACACACTCAGACGATGAACCCTAACGCTCCTGGTACACACACTCACACGGCAGTGAACCTAACGCTCCCTTACACACACACTCCCACGGTGGTGATGGTGATCTAAGCTTCTGGTACACACACTCACGATGGTGATCGTGAACCTAACGCTCCCTGGTACTCCCACGCTGGTGATGGTAAACTAACTCTCACTGGTACACACTCCCACAGTGATGGTGAACCTAACACTCCCAGTACACACTCCCACAGTGGTGATGGTCGCTTCGCTCCCTTGGTACACAAACACCACATTGTGAACCTAACGCTCTGGTACACACACTCCCACAGTGGTGACTGGTGAACCTAACGCTCCCTGGTGACACACACTCCCACAGTGGTGATGGTGAACCTAACGCTCCCTGGTACACAAACTCCCACGGTGGTGAAACCTAACGCTCCTCCCACACACACTCCCCACGGTAGAATGGTGAACCTAACGCTCCCTGGTGCACACACTCTCACGGTGGTGATGGTGAACCCTAATGCTCCTCTTACACACTCCCATGGTGGTGATGGTGAAATAATGCTCCTGGTACACATTCCCACGGTGGTGAACCTAACACTCCCTGGTACACACTCCCATGGAGTGATGGTGAACCTAACGTTCTCCTGGAACATACCTCCCACTGTGGTGAACCTAACGCTCCTGGTACACACACTTCCCGCAGTGAACCTAACTCTCCCTGAACACACTCCACTGCAGTTGGAACCCTAACGCTCCCTGGTACACACACTACGGCGGTGAACCTAACGCTCCCTGGTACACACACTCCGATGGTGATGAGCCTATCTCCACTGGTACAGGCATTGTGGTGGTGTTGAACCTAACGCTCCTGGTACACACTCCACGGTGGTGATGGTGAACAGCCTCGTTAATACACTCCTAGGGTGGTGGTGAACCTAACGCTCCTGGTACACACTCCCACAGGGTGATGGTGAACCTAACGCTCCCTGGTACACACACTCCGACTGTGGTGAACCTACGCTCCTTTACACATACTCCACGGCGGTGAACGTAACGCTCCCTGGTACACACCTCCCTGCGGTGAACCCTAAGCTCCTAGTACACACTCTCCACGGTGGTGATGGTAAACCTAACGCTCCTGGTACACACACTCCCACGGTGTTGATGGTGTACCCTAACGCTCCCTAGTTACACACCTCCACGGTGGTGATGGTGAACCTAACCTTCCTGGTACACACACTCCACGGTGGTGAGTGAACCTCCCATGTACACACACTCCCCATGGTGTTGCAGTGGGCTCTGCTATAACACCTCCCACTGTGGTGATGGTGAACCTCGCTCCTTTTACACACACTCCCCGGTGGTGATGGTGAACCTAACGCTCCCTGTTACACACACACTCCCACGGTGGTGATGGTGAACCTAACGCTTCTGGTACACACACTCCCACGGTGGTGATGGTGAACCTAACGCTCCCTGGTACACACACTCCCACGATGGTGATGGTGAACCTAACGCTCCCTGGTGCACACACTCCCACGGTGGTGAACCTAACGCTCCCTAGCACACAGACACCCGTGGTGAAACTAACACTCCCTGGTACAAACCTCCCCACGGTGGTGATGAACCTAACACTCCCTGGTACACACACCTCCCACCGGTGGTGATGGTGAACCTAACAGGTCCCTGTTTCCTCCCACAGGTGGTGATGATGAACATAACGCTTCCTGGTACACACACTCCCCGGTGGTGATGGTGAACTCTAACGCTCCCTGGCGCACAGACGCCACGATGGTGAACCTAACGCTCCCTGGTACACACATTCCCACGGTGGTGAAGATGACCCTAACGGTCCCTGGTACACACACTCCCACGGTGGTGATGGTGAAACTAACGCTCCCTGGTACACACACTCCTATGGTGGTGACGGTGAACCTAACGCTCCCTCGTGCACACACTCCCTCGGTGGTGATGGTGAACCTAACGCTCCCTGGTACACAGACACCCACGATGGTGAACCTAACACTCCCTGGTACACACACTCCCACGGTGGTGATGGTGAACCTAATGCTCCCAGGTGCACACACTCCCACTGCGGTGAACCTAACGCTCCCTGGTACACACACTCCCACGGCGGCGAACTTAACGCTACCTGGTACACACACTCCCACGATGGTGATGGTGACTCTAAATCTCCCAAGTACACACTCCCACTGCGGTGAACCTAACGCTCCCTGGTACACACACTCCCTCGGCGGTGAACTTAACGCTCCCTGGTACACACACTCCCACGATGGTGATGGTGACTCTAAATCTCCCTGGTACAAACACTCCCAAGGTGGTGATGGCGAACCTAACGCTCCCTGGTACACACACTCCTACGGTGGTGACGGTGAACCTAACGCCCCATTGAACACATACTCCCACAGTGGTGATGGTGAACCTAATGCTCCCTGGAACACACACTCCCACGGGGGTGACGGTGAACCTAACGCTCCCTGGTACACACAATGCCACGGTGGTGATGGTGAACCTAACACTCCCTGGTACACACACTCCCACGGTGGTGATGGTGTACCTAACGCTCCGTGGTACACACACTTCAACGGTGGTGACGGTGAACCTAACGCTCCCTGGCACACACACTCACACAGTGGTGATGGTGAACATAACGCTCCTGAGTACGCCAGAGCACCCAAGATGGTGAACCTAACGCTCCCTGGTACACACACTCCCACGGTGGTGATGGTGAATCTAACGCTCCCTGGTACACACACACCCACGGTGGTGACGGTGAACCTAACACTCCCAGGTACACACACTCCGACGGTGGTGATGGTGAACCTAACACTCCCTGGTACACACACTCCCACGGTGGTGATGGTGTTTCTAACGCTCCCTGGTACACACACTCCTACGGTGGTGATGGTGAACCTAACATTCCCTGCTACACACACTCCTACGGTAGTGATGGTGAACCTAACGCTCCGTTGTACACACACTCCCACAGTGGTGATGGTGAACCTAATGCTCCCTGGTACACACACACTCCCACGGTGGTGATGGTGATCCTAACGCTCCCTGGTACACACACTCCCATGGTGGTGATGGTGAACCTAACGCTATCTGGTACACACACTCCCACGGTTGTGATGGTGAACCTAACGCTCCCTGGTACACACACTCCCACGGTGGTGATGGTGGTGCGCTCCCTAGTACACACACTCCCACGGTGGTGATGGTGAACCTAACGCTCCCTGGTACACACACTCCCACGGTGGTGACGGTGAACCTAACACTCCCTGGTACACACACTCCCAAAGTGGTGATTGTGAACCTAACGCTCCCTGGTACACACACTCACACGGCGGTGAACCTAACGCTCCCTGGTACACACACTCACACGGCGGTGAACCTAACGCTCCCTTGCACACACAAACTCCCACGGTGGTGATGGTGATCCTAACGCTTCCTGGTACACACACACCCACGATGGTGATCGTGAACCTAACGCTCCCTGGTACACACACTCCCACGCTGGTGATGGTGAAACTAACGCTCACTGGTACACGCTCTCCCACCGTAGTGATGGTGAACCTAACGCTCCTTGGTACACACTCCCACAGTGGTGATGGTCAACCTAAAGCTCCCTTGGTACACAGACACCCACGATGGTGAACCTAACGCTCCCTGGTACACACACTCCCCCGGTGGTGACGGTGAACCTAACGCTCCCTCGTACACACACTCCCACGGTGGTGATAGTGAACCTAACGCTCCCTGGTACACAAACTCTCACGGCGGTGAACCTAATGCTCCCTGATACACACACTCCCACGGTGGTGATGGTGAACGTAACGCTCCCTGGTGCACACACTCTCACGGTGGTGATGGTGAACCTAATGCTCCCTCTTACACACACTCCCATGGTGTTGAACCTAACACTCCCTGGTACCTCCCACAGCGGGGGTGATGGTGAACCTAACGCTCCCTGGAACACACACTCCCACTGCGGTGAACCTTACGCTCCCTGGTACACACTTCCACGGCGTTGAACCTAGCGCTCCCTGGAACACCTCCCACGATGGTGATGGTGACCGTAACTCTCCCTGGTCTGAACATTCCCACGGTGGTGATGGTGAACCTAACGCTCCCTGGTACACACACCCACTGTGGTGATGGTGAGCCCTAGCTCGTTAGTACACACACACTCCTAGGGTGGTGACGGTGAACCTAACTCCCCATTGTACACTCACACAGTGGTGATGAACCTTACGCTCCTGGTACATAGACACACCGATGGTGAAACTAACACTCATTTTACCTCCCCACAGGTGGGTGAACCTAACGCTCCTGGTACCTCCTCCGACTGCGGTGAACCTAACGCTCCTTGGTACACAATACTCCACGGCGGTGAACGTAACGCTCCTGGTACACTCCACTGCGGTGAACCTAACGCTCCTGGTACACTCCTCACGGTGGTGATGGTAAACCTAACGCTCCTGGTACACACACTCCCAAGGTGGTGATGGTGTGCCTGACGCTCCCTGGTACACTCCCCACGGTGGTGATGGTGAACATAACGCTTCCTGGTACACACACTCCACGGTGGTGAAAGGTGAACCTAACGCTCCATTACACACACTCCCATGGTGGTGACGGTGAACCAAACGCTCCTGGTACCACACTCCCACTGTGGTGATGGTGAACCTAACGCTCCCTTTTACACACACTCCACGTTGGTGATGGTGAACCTAACGCTATGTGGTTACACTCCCCACGGTGGTGATGGTGAACCTAACGCTTATTGGTACACACTCCCCACGATGGTGATGGTGAACCTATCAGCTCCTGGTGCATACACTCCCACGGTGGTGATGGTGAATCTAGCGCTCCCTAGCACGCAGTCACCCACGATGGTGAAACTAACACTCCCTGGTACAAACGCTCCCACGGTGGTGATGGTGAACCTAACACTCGGTACCACCTCCCACGGTGGTGATGGTGAACCTAACGGTCCCCTGGTACACCACACTCCATGGTGGTGATGATGAACATAACGCTTCTGGTACACACACTCCCCATGGTGGTGATGGTGAACCTAACGCTCCCTGGCACACAGACACCCACGATGGTGAACCTAACACTCCCTGGTACACCCACTTCCACAGTGGTGATGGGACCCTAACTCCCTGGTACACACACCTTCCACGGTGGTGAGGTATGCAAACGCCCGTGCACTCCACGGTGGGTAGGTGAAAACATAGTACTCTGGGTGAGCTCCCTCGCATCCCACTTTCCATGGTGATGGTGAACCTAACGCTCCCTGGTACACAGACTTGATGGTGAAACTAACACTCCTGGTTCACACACTCCCACAGGGGTGATGGTGAACCTCATGCTCCTGGTACACACACTCCCACTGCGGTGAACCTAACGCTCCCTGGTACACACACTCCACGATGGTGATTGTGACTATCTCTCCCTAGGTACACCTCCTCAGTGGTGATGGTGAACCTAACGCCTGGTACCAGAACACCCACCATGGTGAACCTAACTCTCCCTGGTACCCTCCCCAGTGGTGATGGTGAACCTAACGTCCCTAATTACACACTCCCTCCGTTGAACCTAGCGTCCCTGGTACACACACTCTCACGGTTGGTGATGGTAAACCTAACGCTCCCTTGTACACACACTCCCAAGGTGTGTGATGGTGTGCCTGACGCTCCTGGTACACACACTCCAGGTGATGGTGAACATAACGCTTCCTGGTACACACACTCCACGGTGGTGAAGGTGAACCTAACGCTCCATGTTACACGCACTCCCATGGTGGTGATGGTGAACCTAACGCTCCCTGGTACACACACTCCACTGTGGTGATGGTAAACCTAACGCTCCCCTTCCCTCCCACGGTGGTGATGGTGAACCTAACGCTATGTGGTACACACTCCCCACGGTGGTGATGGTTGAGCCTAACGCTTCCTGGTACACACCTCCACGGTGGTGATGGTGAACCTAACAGTCCCTGGTACCTCCACGGTGGTGATGATGAACATAACGCTTCCTGGTACACACCTCCACGATTGGTGATGGTGAACCTAACGCTCCTGGCACACAGACACCCACGATGGTGAACCTAACACTCCCTGGTACACCCACTTCCACGGTGGTGATGGTGACCCTAACGCTCCCTGGTACACACTCCCACGGTGGTGAAGATGACCCAAACGCTCCGTGGTACCACCTCCCACGGTGGTGATGGTGAAACTAACGCTCCCTGGTACACACACTCCACTGTGGTGATGGTGAACCTAACGCTCCCTGGTACACAGACACCCACGATGGTGAAACTAACACTCCCTGTACACACACTCCCACAGGGTGATGGTGAACTTCATGCTCCCTGGAACACACCCTCCACTGCGGTGAACCTAACGCTCCCTGGCACACACTCCTATGGTGGTGACGGTGAACCTAACGCTCCTCGTGCACACACTCCTCGGTGGTGATGGTGAACCTAACGCTCCCTGGTACACAGACACCCACCATGGTGAACCTAACTCTCTGGTACACACACTCCCACGGTGGTGATGGTGAACCTAACGCTCCCTAGTACACACATTCCCACGGTGGTGATGGTGAACTAACGCTCCTGGTACACACTCACAGTGGTGACAGTGAACCTAACACTCCTGGTACACCTCCCAAAGTGGTGATTGTGAACATAACGCTCCTGGTACACACTCCCCACGGTGGTGATGGTGAACCTAACACTCCCCAGACACACTGCCAGGGTGATGATGATGAACCTAACACTTCCTGGTACACACACTCCCACGGTGGTGATGGTGAACTAACGCTCCTAGTAGCACACTCACACGGTGGTGATGGTGAACCTAACGCTCTCTGGTACACACACTCCCACGGTGGAATAGTGAGATCTAACGCTCCTGGTACACACACTCCACGGTGGTGATGGGTGAACCCTAATGCTCCCTCTTACACACACTCCCATGGGTGTTGATGGTGAACATAATGCTCCTGGTAACTCCCACAGTGGTGAGCTAATGCTCCACACACACACTCCCACGGTGGTGAACCTAACGCTCCTGGGACACACACTCCCACGGTGGTGAACCTAATGCTCCGTGGTACACACACACTCCCACGGTGGTGAACCTAATGCTCCCTGGTACACACACACACCCACGATGGTGAACCTAACGCTCCCTGGTACACACACTCTCACGGTGGTGATGGTGATCCTAGCGCTCCCTGGTACACCCACTCCCTCGGTGGTGAAGATGACCCTAACGGTCCCTGGTACCTCCTATGGTGGTGGCGGTGAACCTAACGCTCCCTTGTGCACACTCTCCTCGGTGGTGATGGTGAACCTAACGCTCCCAGGTACACAGACACCCACGATGGTGAACCTAACTCCCTGGTACACACTCCCACGGTGGTGATGGTGAACCTAACGCTCCTGGTACACACTCCCACGTGGTGATGGAACCTAACGCTCCCTGGTACACTCCCACGGTGGTGATGGTGCCCTAATGCTCCCTGGCACACACTCCCACAGTGGTGATGGTGTACCTGACATCTCTATTACCTCTCCACGGTGGTGAACCCTGCTCCTGGTACACCCAGTGGTGAAGATGAACCTAGGTCCTTGGTACACACTCCCACGTGGTGATGGTGAAACTAACGCTCCCTGGTACACACCTCCCACGGTGGTGAGTGAACCTAACGCTCCCTAGCACACACACCCACGGTGTGATGGTGAACCTAACGCTCCCTGGTACACACACTCCCACGGTGGTGGTGGTGACCCTAACGCTCCTTGTACACAGACTCCCACAGTGGTGATGGTGAACCTAACGCTCCTGGTACACACACTCACGATGGTGAGACTAACACTCCCTGGTACACACACTCCCACGGTGGTGATGGTGAACCTAACGCTCCATGGTACACCACCCACGGTGGAGTGAACCTAACGCCCCTGGTACACCACCCACGGTGGTTAACCTAACACTCCTGGTACACACACCTTCCATGGTGGTGATGGTGAACCCAACGCTCCTGGTACACACACTCCCACGGTGGTGACGGTGAACCTAACATCCTGGTACACACACCTCCCACGGTTGTGATGGTGAGCCTAACTCTCTGTTTACATTCCCAAGGTGGTGATGGTGAACTTAACTCCCTGTACATACCCCGATGGTAGTGGTAGCCTGGCGTCCTGGTACACATTCCCAGGTGGTGATGGTGAACCTAAAGGTCCTGTTACTTTTATCACCGGTGATGGTGGCTTAATGCTCCTTGGTACACACACTCCAACGGTGGTGATGTGAAACTAACGTCCCTGGTACACTCACTCTTGCGGTGGTGAGAGTGAAGCTAACGCTCCGTGGTACACAGTACCCGTTGGTGAATTTAGCACTCCTGGTCAACACCGTGGTGGTGGTGAAACCTGCTCCTGGTTTACTCACTGAGGTGAAAAACGCTCCTTGGTACACACACTCCGGTGGTGGTGAACCTATCTCTCCTGGTACACATTCCCATGGTGGTGATGGTGAACCTAACTTCCTGGTACATTCCCACAGTGGTGATGTTGGGCTTTCTCCTTGTAATATTCTGCCACGGTGGTGATGGTGAACCTAACGCTCCTGGTACACACACTCCACGGTGGTGGTGTAACGCTTCCTGTACACACACTGCAAAAGTTGGTGAATTAACGCCCTGGTACACACTCACGGTGGTGATGGTGAACGTAATGCTTCCTGTACACACACTTTGGTGGTGATGGTGAATATAATGCTCCTACAAACACTCCCACGGTGGTGTGGTGGTGTAATGCTCCCTGGTACACACTCCCACGGTGTTGTGGTGAACATATGCTCCTTGGTACACACTCCCACTTTGGTGAACCTAATGTCATCTGGTACACACTCCCACGGTGGTGAACCTAACGCTCCTGGTACATTCCCACGGTGGTGATGGTGAACATGTGCTCCTGGTACACACCTCCGGTGGTGTCGTAACTGTCTCTTTTACACTCACACGGTGGTGATGGTGCAAAAGCTTCATTGGTACACTCCACGGTGGTGATGGTGAATCTAATGCTCCTGGTACACATCCTCACAGTATTGGTGAAACTAATGATATTGTTACACGCTTACAGTGGTGTT
>NW_024733005.1:0-4852 GCF_018991925.1 Homarus americanus | reverse complement strand
ACTTTGTTATACTCGATCTGGGGACTTTGTTATACTCGATCAGGTGACTTTGTTATACTCGATCAGGGACTTTGTTATACGCGATCAGGGGCTTTGTTTTACTCGATCAGGAAACTTTGTTATACTCGATCAGGGGCTTTGTTATACCTGATCAGGGGACTTTGTTATACTCGATCAGGACTTTGTTATACCTCTAAGGGCTTTGTTATACTCAATCAGGGCTTTCTATACTTGATCAGGGCCTTGTTATAATCGTTCAGGTGACTTTGTTATACTCGATCAGGACATTGTTATATTCGATGAGGGACCTTGTTATACTCGATGATGGGACTGTGTTATACCTTTCAGAGGACTTTGTTATACAGGATCAGGGACTTTGGTATACTCGAATAGGGCTCTTGAAAGAACCTCGACCTTTGATATTCTCGATGAGGGCCTTGTTGAACCTCGATTAGGGACTTTGTTCTATTCGTTCAGGAGATTACTTGATCAGGATTGTTATACTCGATGAGGGGCTTTGTTATACTTTGATCAGGCCATTGTTATAATCGACCAGGAGTTTGTTATACTCGGCCAGGGTTATACTCGATGAGGGGCCTTTGTTATAACCGTTCAGGACTTTGATACCATCAGGGGCTTTTTATACTCGACCAGGGACTTTGTTATACTCGATCAGGGGACTTTGTTATACTCGATCATGGGCCTCTGTTAAACTCAATCAGGGCCTTTGTTATACTCGATCAGGGGACTTTGTTATTCTCGATCAGGGACTTTGTTATACCGATCAGGGGCTTTGTTATACTCGATCAGGAACTTTGTTATACCTCGATCAGGCCTTTGTTATAATCGTTCAGGGACTTTGTTATACTCGATCAGGGGCTTTTATACCGACCAGGGACTTTGTTTTACTCGATCAGGGACTTTGTTATACTCGATCAGGTGGCTTTGTTATACTCGATCAGGTAACTTTGTTATACTCGATCAGGGCCTAATCGTTCAGGGACTTTGTTATACTCGATCAGGGACTTTTTATTCTCAATCAGGGACTTTGTTATACTCGATCTGGGGACTTTGTTATACTCGATCAGGGACTTTGTTATACTCGACCAGGGAGTTTGTTATTCTCGGCCAGGACTTGTTATACTCGATGAGGGGCCTTGGTTAAACTCGATGAGGGGCCTTGTTACTAGACCAGGGACTTTGTTATACTCGATGAGGGCCTTGTTAAACCTCATGAGGGCCTTTGTTATACTCGACCAGGGTTTGTTATACTCGATCATGGGCCTCTGTTAAACTCGATCAGGGCCTTTGTTATACTCGATCAGGGACTTTGTTATTCTCGATCGACTTTGTTATACTCGATCAGGGGGCTTTGTTATACTCGATCAGGAACTTTGTTATACTCGATCAGGGGCCTTTGTTATAATCGTTCAGGACTTTGTTATACTCATCAGGCGGCTTTTTATACTCGACCAGGGACTTTGTTAACTCGATCAGACTTTGTTATACTCGATCAGGTGGCTTTGTTATGCTCGATCAGGTAACTTTGTTATACTCTATCAGGCCTTTTATAATCGTTCAGGACCTTTGTTATACTCGATCAGGGACTATTTATACTCAGTCAGGGACTTGTTATACTCGATCAAGGGACTTTGTTATACCCGATCAGTTGTTATATCGACCAGGAGTTTGTAATTCGGCCAGGGGACTTTGTTATACTCGATGAGGGCCTTTGTTAAACTCGATGAGGGGCCTTGTTATACCAGACCAGGGACTTTGTTATACTCGATCAGGGGCCTTTGTTAAACTCGATCAGGGCCTTGTTATACCTCTTCAGGGACTTTGTTATACTTGATCAGGGGACTTTGTTATACTCGAGTAGGGGTTTTGTTATACCAGGGGGCTTTGTTATACTCGTTCAGGGGACTTTGTTATACTCGATCAGAGGACTTTCTTATACTCGATCAGGGACTTTGTTATACTCCCACAGGAGTTTGTTATACTCGACCAGGAACTTTGTTATACTCGATGAGGGGCCTTTGTTAAACTCGATGAGGTAACTTTTGTTATACTCGACCAGGGACTTTGTTATACTTGATCAGGGACTTTGTTATACCTCGATCAGACTTTGTTATACGCATCAGGGCTTTGTTTTACTCGATCAGGAAACTTTGTTATACTCGATCAGGGGCCTTTGTTATACCTGATCAGGGACTTTGTTATACCCGATCAGGGACTTTGTTATAACATGAGGGGCTTTGTTATACTACTCTGTTCAGGGGCTTCGTTATATTCGATTAGGGACTTGTTATACTCTGGACCAGGGCCTTTGTTATAATAACCAGGACTCTGTTATACTCAATCAGGGACTTTGTTATATACTCTTGATCAGGGGTTGGTTTTCTCGACCAGAGGATCTGTTATAATTTCCCGATCATGGGGATTTTGTTATACCTCGATGATTGGGCTTTGTTCTACTCGGGATCATGGGCCTTTTTTCATAATCGATTAGGGGACTTGTTGAGACCTGATGACGGCCTTTCATAATCGATAGCCTTTTGGTAATACTCAATCATGGGCCATTGTTTATAATCAAAGAGGGAATTTGATATACCCGATCAGGGGGCTTTGTTATAATCGATGAGGACTCGGTTATACTCGATGAGGGTATTTGTTATACTCGATCAGGGGATTCTTTGTTAAACCCATCAGGGCTGTGTTATGCTCAATTAGGGCCTTGTACTATATCAGGGGCTTTGTTATAATTTCCGGAACCAAGGGAATTTGTTATACCCGATCATGACTTTTGTTATACCTGATATGGGCCTTATTATACTCGACCAGCGCAGGGATATGTTATACTCGATCAGGGGACTTTGTTATACTCGATCAGGGGACATAGCTATACTCGATCAGGAGACTTTGTTATACTCGAATTGGAGTCATTTTTATACTCAACCAGGGGACTTTGTTATACTCGATCTGGGGACTTTGTTATACTTGATGAGGGAATTTGTAATATCCGATGAGGGGGCTTTCTTATACTCGATGAGGGGCCTTTGTGATACTCGACCAGGGGACTTTGTTATACTCCATCAGCTGTCTTTGTTATACTCCATCAGGGGCCTTTGTCATACTCGATGAGAGGGGCTTTTTTATTCTCGATCAAGGGACATTACTATCTCGACCAGGGGACTTTGTTATATACGATCAGGGGATATGTTATACTCGATCAGGGGATGTGTTATACTCGATCAGGGGACTTTGTTATACTCGATCAGGGGGCTTTGTTATAATCGATGAGGGGACTTTGTTATACTCGATGAGGGGCATTTGTTATACTCGATGAAGGGCCTTTGCTATACTCGATCAGGGGACTTTGTTAAACCTGATCAGGGGGCTTTGTTATGCTCAATCAGGGGCATTTGTTATACTATATCAGGGGCTTTTGTTATACTCGAACCAGGGGAATTTGTTATACTCGATCATGAGACTTTGTTATACTCGATCAGGGCCTTTATTATACTCGATCAGCGGAGTTTGATATACTCGATCAGGGGACTTTCTTATACTCGGTCAGGGGGTTTTATTATACTCGATCAGGGGACTTTGTTATACTTGATCAGGGGAATTTGTTATACTCGACCAGCGGACTTTGTTGTACTCGATCAGGGGACTTTTTTGTACTCGATCAGGGGCTTTGTTATCCTCGATCAGGGGACTTTGTTATACTCGACCAGGGGCTTTATTTTACTCGATCAGGGGACTTTGTTATACTCGATCAGGGGTCTTTGTTATACTCGATCAGGGGACTTTGTTATACTCGATCAGGGGAAATAGTTATACTCGATCAGGAGACTTTGTTATACTCGAATAGCAGTCTTTTTTATACTCGACCAGGGGACTTTGTTATACTCGATCTGGGGACTTTGTTATACTAGATCAGGGACTTTGTAATATCCGATCAGGGGGCTTTCTTATATTCGATGAGGGGCCATTGTTATACTCGACCAGGGGACTTTGTTATACTCCATCAGCTGTCTTTGTTATACTCCATGAGGGGCCTTTGTCATACTCGATGAGGGGGCTTTGTTATACTCGATCATGGGACATTACTATCTCGACCAGGGGAATTTGTTATATACGATCAGGGGATATGTTATACTCGATCAGGGGATGTGTTATACTCGATCAGGGGACTTTGTTATACTCGATCAGGAGACTTTGTTACACTCAACCGGGGGCCTTTGCTAAACTCGATCAGGGGACTTTGTTGTACTCGATCAGGGGACTTTTTTAAACTCGATCAGGCGGCTTTGTTATGCTCGATCACGGGCATTTGTTATACTCGACCAGGGGACATTGTTATACTTGACCAGGGGACTTTGTTTTACTCGATCAGGGGACTTTGTTATACTCGATCAGGGGACTTTGTTATATTCCTTCAGGGGACTTTGTTATACTCGATGATTGGGATTTCTTATACTCGATCAGGGGATGTTTCATACTCGATCAGGGGACTTTGTTATACTCGATCAGGAGACTTTATTATACTCAAACGGGGGCCTTTGTTATACTCGATCAGGAGACTTTGTTGTACTCGATCAGGGGACTTTTATATACTCGATCAGGTGACTTTGTTGTACTCGATCAGGGGACTTTTTTATACTCAATCAGGCGGCTTTGTTATGCTCGATCACGGGAATTTGTTATACTCGACCAGGGGACTTTGTTATACTCGATCATTGGACTTTTTTTTACTCCATGAGGAGACTTTGTTATACTCGATCAGGAGACTTTGTTACACTCAACCGGGGGCCTTTGTTATACTCGATCAGGGGACTTTGTTATA
>NW_024733004.1:0-6387 GCF_018991925.1 Homarus americanus | reverse complement strand
CTCCCCACGCCTCACACACCTTTCTCCTCTCTCCTTGCACCCCTCTTCCCACGCCTCACACACCCTCTCCCTTTTCTTCACGCACACCCTCTCCCCAAGCCTTACACACCCCTCTCTCCACGCCTCACACACCCCTCTCAGTCTGTCAGTACATTGGCGGGTTAGCTGTTGTATGGCAGGTAGGGTACAAGGGACGGAGGCACCAAGATATTTAAAAGAAGAAACATAGTCAATAGTGTTGTTACCTATCTTGAACTTGGTGGGGCCGCGTTTGTGGTTACCAGGTTGTTTGTTGAACATGAGTTGAGGTGTGTCTGTGTGTGTTGGTACAGTACTCCTTCGGCCTCGTCTCTGTACTATCAGTCTCGGGGTCACAAGTTAATTACTGTATCTTACCTGTAGTTATGAGACAGCTGGTGGAGCCCGTCTGACACCTATGAATTTAGATGGTGGACGTGGGCCAAGACTTATACCTGACGTAGGGCCGAGAGTTTGTGTACAGTATTGACTTAATTTACTCACCTGGTCCGTACGTTCGTCTTTCCACCTTCAATATTTTTTTCTCACCAACTACCACCTTGTTAGTTCGGGCGGCTGGTCTGTTCTTACTTACTTTGTTATTAATTTTATCGTGTAGAGTTTAGTGCAGGAGGGAATCTGAGGTGTTTGGTAGGGTCACGCTGGATAACACCCTTCTCACGGCCATATAGATGCAGGACTCGAACCCAGGACATAATGGAGAGACTCAGCACCAATACCCCGAGAGAGTTATTCTTCCTATTATCTTATTATTCTTATTTAGGACCATTTGGGGATACAGGAGGTCAGGCGCCGCCAATTTGTTGACGTCTCGGGTCACGACATGGCCGGCCGCCCACAGTGCCACAACACAGAGGGCGGTGGCACTCATTACCCATGGCCAGTAATCAACACTGTTATATATTTTTCTCTTTACGATCTATATGATATTGTGGTCATCATAGTATTACTAATAAGGAAACAACAAATGGAATCATAATTATCTTAAACTCTTTCCAAACATACTGTAAATTTCTCTCTCAAACTCACTTGATCAATTTTTAGAAACAACTTGATCACTTTCCCAAAGCTTGATCACTTCTCCAAAACTTGATCACTTCCCCAAACCTTGATCACTTCCCCAAACCTTGACTATTTTACCTGAGCTGAACATTCAGGAAATATGAAGAAAACCTGACGACATTAGCTTGTTGTTGACCTCTGTTGCCTGTTGTTGGCCTGTGTTGTCTGTTGTTGACCTCTATTGCCTGTTGGTGACCTCTGTTTGTTGAAGACCTCTGTTGCTCCCTGTTAAGGCTATATAGGTCCCTGTCATGGCTATAGGTCCCTGTCATGGCTATAGGTCCCTGTCAAGGCTATAGGCCCCTGTCAAGGCTATAGGCCCCTGTCAAGGCTATAGGTCCCTGTCAAGGCTATAGGTCCCTGTCAAGGCTATAGGCCCCTGTCAAGGCTATAGGCCCCTGTCAAGGCTATAGGTCCCTGTCAATGCTATAGGTCCTTGTCATGGCTATAGGTCCCTGTCAAGGCTATAGGTCCCTGTCATGGCTATCGGTCCCTGTCAAGGCTATAGGTCCCTGTCAAGGCTATAGGTCCCTGTCATGGCTATAGGTCCTTGTCATGGCTAATAGGTCCTTTTGTTGGTCAGGTAAACATTTAGGACCATTTGGGGATACAGGAGGTCAGGCGCCGCCATCTTGTTGACGTCCCGGGTCACGACATGGCCGGCCGCCCACAGTGCCACAACACGGAGGAGGGCGGCGGCAGTCATGGCACTCATCACCCATGGCCAGTGATTAAGCCTGTAATTGTTGGTTATCATTACAGCATTAATTAACCCTTATCACTAATTAAAATTGATAAATATTCAGAAAAAAAAAAATCGACATTTCTTTAGTTCAACAGTCATGGCTCCCTACTGTCTGTTTATTACACATCATTATTATTATTGATCATATTACACCCTGTTGGTTATGTGTGATCAGAGACTTGTTACCTTGTGGTCAGTAGTACAAGTTGACCTCATATGACCCAGTAAACACAGTCACGCGATTTAGCAAGCAAGCAAGACCGACACAGAGGAAATACATTTGTTAAAAGTGATTATTTCTATGGCGTAAAGATGAATATTTTACAGGAATTAATATCAAAACTTGTTCCACTTACCTGTGTGACGATAATGAACGACAGTATTAAGTAGTGACTATGAGACCTGTATGAGAAGTTACTTGTGTTGTAGGACTATTACAGTGGCTGGTTATATGTTGTTAAGTACACTAAGGTTGTTAGGGGTCACAACAAGACGATTACAACACTTAATGAAAGGTTTAAGTTGTTGCTGTGTGGTCCGCCATCTCTTCTGTGATTGGCTGAATGATCTGACAGAATCTAATAGGTCCTGACGTGATTAAGGACAAAGAGGAACATTCTTAGTAAACACAAAAAAGTGACGTCATCATAGCGAGGTAAACAATGATTCCGTGAGAGAAATTGTGTGTGTGTTGTAGCAGGTATTAATTAACACAGGTGAATATGGTATTAATTAACACAGGTAGATAAGGTAAAGGTGATACATCCTTGATAATATTAACTTACTCTTCCACTATTACATGTGTCCTTATTGCCCTCATTGTCTTCATTTGGTTGTTATTGAGGAGTTAATTAAGGTAGTTGAGCTCACCTTGCTGACGTCTAACACCTTGCTGACGTCTTACACCTTGCTGACGTCTTACACCTTGCTGACGTCTTACACCTTGCTGACGTCTTACACCTTGCTGACGTCTTACACCTTGCTGACGTCTTACACCTTGCTGACGTCTTACACCTTGCTGACGTCTAACACCTTGCTGACGTCTTAATTATCAGCTGACAGTCGGGATCAGGTATGTTGTTGTGACAGATATACTAACATTAACAGAAGAATAGACGAATATTATCAATGATTGATCTGAATGGTTATATACAATCACAATACACCTGTAAGTTCGATCTAATTTACCTTACCTGATTGATTTACAGGAGTTACCTTATGGCCGATCAGTTTGACGTCAGTAGTGGGGAAATTTCTTGAATCAATTATAGCAGATAGCATCCGATCGCATCGAGAGAAAAGCAAATTAATCTACGACTCTCAACATGGGTTTACAAAGGGAAAATCTTGTCTAACAAATCTGCTAACGTTTTTTAGGAAAGTCTTCGAGGTAGTAGATAATGACAAAAATTACGATGTTATTTTCTTAGACTTTAGCAAAGCATTTGACAGAGTACCGCATCAGAGGCTTCTGAGAAAAATTAAGGCTCATGGTATCGAGGGGAAAGTTTTAAATTGGATAAAATCATGGCTCACCGATAGAACGCAGAGGGTCAGCGAGATGAAAAAGAATCTGAGTGGGGCTGTAATCAGTGGGGTTCCCCAGGGGTCAGTACTAGCCCATTTTGTTATAATTCACATAAACGATCTAGATATTGGATCAGCAGTGACATAAGCAAGTTTGCGGATGACACCAAAATAGGGCGGCAAATTAATTCAGGGCAGGATGCAAATGCATTACAGGAGGATCTAAATAAACTGCAGGGGTGGTCTGAAAAATGGCAAATGAAATTCAGCACCAGCAAGTGCAGCGTACTTAATATTGGAAGAACAAATACTTATAATGTATACAGCCTTAACAACATCAACCTAGAGAAGTCGACTTGTGAAAGAGACCTAGGGGTACTTGTAAGCCCGGACCTACGGCCTAGAGAACAGTGCGTTAATGTTCGAAATAAGGCAAACAGAGTATTGGGTTTTATATCTAGAAGTGTAAGTAACAAGAGTGCAGAGGTCTTATTGCAACTATATCTTGCGCTAGTCAGGCCGTACCTCGATTATGCGGTTCAGTTCTGGTGCCCCTATTATAGAATGGATATAAATTCACTAAAGTCGGTGCAGCGAAGAATGACAAAAATGATTCCGGGACTTAGAAACCTTCCATATCAGGATAGGTTAAAGAAACTTAACTTGCATTCCCTAGAAAGGCGAAGAGTGCGGGGAGATATGATAGAAGAATTTAAGTGGGTGAAAGGAATCAATAAAGGGGATATAGATAAAGTTCTTATAATATCCGAGCAGGATAGGACTCGGAGCAACGGATTCAAGTTGGATAAGTTTAGGTTTAGGAGGGAGATAGGAAGAAACTGGTTCACAAATAGGGTGGTGGACGAGTGAAACAAGCTTAGCAACTTTGTAGTAAGTGCGGGAACTCTGGAAAGTTTCAAAAGGAGGCTAGATAGATTCATGGATGATAGAGAGTGGTAGTAACTCTCGACAGGAGCTGCCATGCACAGGCCAACTGGCCTATTGCAGACTCCTTATTTTCTCATGTTCTTATGTTCTTATTACAGGTAGCCATGATGGGGTATAGAGGTCAAATGGCCCATGTAAGATATAACCCTCTGTTGTTTTTAATCGTCTTGGCCAATATTGACCTCAGGTTCATGGTTTCAATTGATAGAATTTTTTTCCATAGGTCTACCAGCCTCTGTATTACAACTTGGCGAGCTCGAGACATGGAAACGTAACCTGGATTTATTACGTTTTGAGACTTGAAGACGTAACCCGGATTTAGTACTTCTTTTATTTTGCTTCTGTATTTTAAAAGTCTTATTGATAATCGTCCTGTTGTGTTTTGTCAGGAGAATATCTCTTATCTCTTAGGAGAATTACACTGCATCTCTCTCTCTCTCTCTCTCTCTCTCTCTCTCAGGAAAATAAGACTATTTCTCTCTCTCGGGAAAAATCATCTCATACTTATTCACTTACTCTTACGTGACTGATGGTAGAGTTACATTAGGTATTTCACAAATCCTACGAATCCAGACGATTTTGGGTGGGTAAATGGGACCCAAGGTGTGTGTGTAGGCGCTAGTGATGAAAGAAATTGGAAAATAGAAGGACCTATGTGAATGTAAAGACGCTGGGGATGAAAGAAGTTGAAGAAATGATAACTTGCGTATTGTGAGTTATTAAACAAATCACATCTACTCGAGGTGATGAATGAAAAAGAAAATACTTACAGATTAAATAATATCGACTTAGTTATATTGAAAGGTAAATTAATATCTTGGGATGATTATTATGAGCCTATATGATAGTTGAAGCTTGTTGTCTTGACAAAGCTTTTGTCTTGGTTGAAGCTTGTTGTCTTGATGAAGCTTTTGTCTTGGTTGAAGCTTATCTTGATGAAGCTTTTGTCTTAGTTGAAGCTTGTTGTCTTGATGAAGCTTTTGTCTTAGTTGAAGCTTGTTGTCTTGATGAAACTTTTGTCTTAGTTGAAGCTTGGTGTCTTGATGAAGCTTTTGTCTTAGTTGAAGCTTGTTGTCTTCATGAAGATTTTGTCTTAGTTGAAGCTTGTTGTCTTGATGAAGCTTTTGTCTTGGTTGAAGCTTGTTGTCTTGATGAAGCTTTTGTCTTAGTTGAAGCTTGGTGTCTTGATGAAACTTTTGTCTTAGTTGAAGCTTGGTGTCTTGATGAAGCTTTTGTCTTAGTTGAAGCTTGTTGTCTTGATGAAGCTTTTGTCTTAGTTGAAGCTTGTTGTCTTGATGAAGCTTTTGTCTTGGTTGAAGCTTGTTGTCTTGATGAAGCTTTTGTCTTGGTTGAAGCTTATCTTGATGAAGCTTTTGTCTTAGTTGAAGCTTGTTGTCTTGATGAAGCTTTTGTCTTGGTTGAAGCTTGCTATCTTGATTGGCGTGAGGTGATTGGTTGATGATTTATCTTCTTGGTAGTTATCTTGAAGACGATGGACGAATTACTTCACCTGTGTGTGTGTGTGTATAATATGTAAAAATAATAATTAACGGTTTATTGAAAGAGCAGCGTAGAAGGCTGAAAATATACAGTTACATATTTGGGGAATGGGTTTCGAATTACAAATAATATGCAAGTAACATAAGTGATACAAATAAGATATATAATAACTAGATGGGGAAAAGCTCAAACTACAGTTCATTTCAACATAGTGACAGTGCAAGGAGTAGTGTTTACGGGGAGTGAATACACTGGTTTATTACAAGTTATTGATAATTTTTACAATGGTTGGGACTGGGCTGTTCTTATAGCGATCAGTTCGTGCATGTATGGGCTGGATGCGGTTGTGGTGTCGAACAGCAATTCTCGGGCTAGGGATCTCAGGTGGTAGTAGGGCCGGTGTCGAGGATGGTGTGAAACTTCTTACCAAATTGCAGATGAGGTCGTGGTGATGGTCAGTGAGAGTCAGAAAGGGTCAGTGTTGAGCGCTTCTTGATATGTGGAGTAGGAAGGGGAGAGAATAATCTTGCGGCCCTCTTTTGCACTTTTCTAGAGTGTTTACGTTG
>NW_024733003.1:0-10154 GCF_018991925.1 Homarus americanus | reverse complement strand
TATTTTATTTATTTGCTATTTTCTTAGGTATTTCACATTTACATTAATTAACCTTCAAATCATTGGTTGCTATTTTTATCATACTAGTTTAATGTTCACCTCAGCAGTCAACTGGCTTATGTCTAAACAATGTCTACCACTGTTTTAGCCAGACTTAGTTATGAGACTTGTAATTCAGTATCCATTACGTACCGTTTATCAGTGTAATTTGTGGTAATGGACTGCCCAATGTAATTATATATATCGTCTTACTGAAAAAAATGAGGTGTAACCAAGATTAAGTTTTATAGAGTTTGTATTTAAGGATTATTCTCCTATACTTCTCTTAGATTCTGAATATATTTTTGTTTCATTATTTCAGTGTATTGTAATGTGTAGTTAGTTACACTATAGATATATAATAATTGCTTTAAGTTTGGTTGGGAGTGTGGAAGGTGTTGTGTGTGATGTACAGGTGTGTACAGGTGGTGGTTACACCTGACTTCGAGGCGGGTGTGTATAGGTGCCGGATACACCTATGGTTACAACACTGGTGTATCCGGCAGCAGTAGTAACAAAGGGGCTATATGGGCTCCGGCGGCCATGTCGTGACACCGGCCGGCAGAATCCCCCGGTGAAAAAGGGAAACAAGATGGCCGTCCCCCATTCTATATGTAAACAACTCGACCTGAAATGTTGTTTATTGGACATTTTTCTCATTAGGGAGTCGAACCCTGGTTTTGAGTTGGTGTTCAGCTACCGTGGCTGATGGCCATCACCTGTGATTCAACTAGTAGAATTAAGTGTAATAATAATAATAATAATAATAATAATAATAATAATAATAATAATAATAATAATAATAATAATTAACGGTTTATTGAAAGAGCTTGGCAGCCAGAAGGCTGAAAATATACAGTTACATATTTGGGGAATGGGTTTCGAATTACAAATAATATACAAGTAAAATAAGTGATACAAATAAGATATATAATAGCTAGATGGGGAAAAGCTCAAACTACAGTGCATTTCAACATAGTGACAGTGCAAGAAGTAGTATTTACTGGGAGTGAATACACTGGTTTATTACAAGTTATTGATAATTTTTACAATGGTTGGGACTGGGCTGTTCTCATAGCGATCAGTTCGTGCACCTATGGGCTGGATGCGGTTGTGGTGTCAAACAGCAATTCTCGGGCTAGGGATCTCAGGTGGTAGTAGGAGCCGGTGTCGAGGATGGTGTAGAAGCTTCTTACCAAATTTGCAGATGAGGTCGTGGTGATGGTCAGTGAGAGTCGAAAGGGTCAGTGTGTTGAGCGCTTCTTGATATGTGGAGTAGGAAGGGGAGAGAATAATCTTGCATGCCCTCTTTTGCACTTTTACTAGGTGGGCATCTTATCAAATGAACCCCTGTCCTAATGGGCCCTAGTCCTAATGGGTCCCAGTCCTATTGGGTCCCAGTTTTAATGGGCCCCAATTCTAATGGGTCACATTTCCAATGGTTCTCAGTCCTAATGAGCCTCAGTCCAAAGATACCACAGGCCTAATGGTTCCAGTCTTAATAGGCCTCAGTCTTAATGAGTCCCAATCCTGACGGCTCTCAATACTAATGGGCCTCAGTCCTAATAGTTTAAGGTTGGGACCCATTAAGACTGGCTTCTATTTACCTTACAAGCACTGTGTTCTACCGTGTCATCCCGTGTGTGTGTGATTTCCCGTGTCAGGTGGTATAATACGCAGGTGAGTGGCTGCCAGGTAGGGTGGGTGAGGGTGGGCACCTTGATGCAGGGGAAGGTGAGTTCCTGATGCTGATTCACACCAGTGTCATGATGAGGTAATCTTATCACCTTATTAGTGTACGATGAGTGGGTGGGCGTGGTGTGGAGGGGTGGGGACGCATAAGGGGTGGACAGCAAGGGGCGTGGTGTATGGTGGGGGGAGGGTAAGGGGCGTGTAGGGGTAGCTAAGTGGGCGTGTTGAGTTGGGCAAGAGGGAGGCGTGGTGGGTGTAGGGGCGTGTATAGTAGGCGGGAAGTGGCGTGGCACTGTGATGGCGCGCGCCACTAATCACTCTGACCTTACTGAACACAACCCATTATACAGCATAATTAGTGTTGCTTCCGTCAGCCTCACAGTCAAACACACTATTTACATTTTCTCTTCACATATATTTTATTTTATTCGTTTCAAGTGGGACTCGAATTTCAGCCTTGGAGTTGAAGAGGAATTTTTTTAGGAGAAGTTGAAAAGAAATCGTGTTTAGTTGAAGACGAATGTGTTCTTATATAAAAGTGAAGGAATTAACCAGACGTGTTTGATTGTTTGGGCGTCTCTATCTCTCACACTCGAGTCCAAGATGTCCCCCTTGAGGACGGTGTTCGTGTAGCGTCGTCAAACTCGCTCTTGGTTTTTATTCAGCTACACCCGCCACCTGGTGTTGGCCGTGTTTGGTGACCATCTTATTAACAAGGCCGCTCTCTCGTGCCTTGTCCACACGCCACCCCCCACCTCCATATTGTACCGTTTTGTCCTTTATTAACGGTGGTGTTACTACAGGCAGCGTGGTGTGGGGGGAGGGCCGCTGCTTCAGATTGTTCAGTCTTTGACGTGTAACACAAAACGTGAGATGTTGTGGTCCTTCAGTACCTCACAACACACACACATCTCCTAGTTACCACATGCTGTTGTTATTAAAGCTCCACCAATGAGTAAGCGTCGCTGTCTCGTCCTTTGCTCCGCCGACCATTACAGTGTGTAGCTGTAGGACTCGCCGCCGTGTTTATGTTTCATGTAGCGACACTAAACTCCCGGAAATTTGTAGGTGTTAAGCTGGAGCGTTTGAGCTGTTGTTGTCGTCACCTTGTTGATGTTTTGTAGGTCCGTGTTGGCTGAGGATTGTTGTTAGTGTTTCTTAAGGCATTAATAAACTAGTCATGAGGTTCTATAGGAATTATATCCTGCTTTTTTTTTGTTCTTGTTCTTCTTATTGTTGTTGTTGTTCTTCAGTTGCATAATTCGAGTTGTGATTATCAGTAGAAGTTTGACGGGCTGGATTCTCTTATTGTTTCTTTAATTCATAAACAAGAACCGTAAACACAAGAGCAAAACAAAGACATAACAAATGAACTAAAAACAAATATATTGAAGGTTTAAATTTCTGGGATAGATTTAAATAGATCTTGGGTATATTTTCTCGTTCTTGGAGGTCAGGCCAGGTCAGGTCAGGTCAGGTCAGGTCATGTCATGTTAGGTGTACCGAATACGCTAGCAGAGGTGGTCAGATGCCTTGGGAATATTGTCGAGTAATTGAGGTCAGGTCAGGTGGCCTCGATACCTGCTTCAAGGTGTAATAGAGGTGAAAAATAATGAGTTTCTTGATTGGATCTGGTTAAGTCAGGTCAGGTAAAGTCAGATACAGAGGCTGGGTGTATGACTGTGGGTTGATGGGTGAATGACTGTGGGTTGGTGGGTGTATGACTGTGGGTTGGTGGGTGTATGACTGTGGGTTGGTGGGTGTATGACAGTGGTGACAAGGATTATTTGAGCTTGACAAAATTTAGATAGATAGAAGCATGGTTTAGTCTTGTTCAGTTTAGTTTCAATTGTGTTTAGGTTAGGTTGGGTCATGTCAGGTACAGAGTTTGGCCAGGGTCAGGTGGGGTTAGGTACAGAGGCTGGCCAGGGTCAGGCACAGAGACTTTCCAGGGTAGGGTCAGGCACAGAGGCTGGCCAGGGTAAGAACATAAGAACATAAGAATGGAGGAAACTGCAGCGGGCCTATTGGCCCATACTGGGCAGTCCCGTTTACACCCAACCCCTATTGCTCATATAAGCATCTAACCTATGTTTGAAGCTATTCAGCGTATTCGAGTTAATGATGATATTTGGTAACTTGTTCCATTCATCCACTACTGTTTCCAAACCAGTGTTTACCTATTTCCCGCCTAAATCTAAATTTGTCTAATTTAAAACCATTGTTACGAGTTCGCTCCTGGTTGGATAGTTTGAGGACCTTTGTAATGTCCCCTTTGTTTAGCCCTGCCTTCCACTTGAACACCTCTATCAGGTCGCCTCTCGCTCTACGTCTCTCGAGGGAGTGCAAATTAAGATGCTTTAACCTGTCTCTATACTCAAGGTTCCTAATGCCCGGGATTAGTCTAGTCATTCTCCTCTGAATTCTTTCCAAAGATTCTATATCCATTCTGTAATACGGTGACCAGAACTGAACTGCGTAATCCAGGTGTGGTCTCACAAGAGTTTTAGGATGACCTCGCTAGTCTTGTAACTAACACTCCTTTGTATGAACCCAAGTACTTTATTAGCCTTGTTACGAGCAAAAACACATTGTTTACTTGGCTTAAGGTTCCTACTTATCAGTACTCCTAAATCTCTCTCGCAGTCGGATTTCTTTATGGCATCGTTGTTCATCTGTCTATGGCAATCTCTTACGACCTTATGCAATCACTTACGACTTTATGCTACCCTATACGACCATATGCGAATTCGTACGACCTCTTACGACATTATGCGACCTTGTACGACCTCGTACACCTTTATGCGACCAGGGGGAGGTAAAAAACACCAAGGTAATTTTCTTGGCTGGTGAGTGTCCTTGAGCTGTCGTGGGTGAGTGTTGAGAGACGACACGAGCTGGTTTGACAGGGAGGCAACGGGAAGATGTTTAGTGAGGTGGACACACACACACACACACACACACACACACATCTCCAGTGTATGATGTGTGTGTCGCCAACAACACTATTCATCGCAAATATCGTGTGTGCGTGTGTGTGCGTGCGCGCGCGTGTGCGCGCGTGTGTGTACAAAGAAAAACACAAACATTATCATCCAATCAGTAAACTCAGGAACAAACAGGCACCAAACACGTACTGTAATTGGTTGGAGTGCCACTTAACCACCACCAATCACACACACACTCTCTCTCTCTCTCTCTCTCTGTAACCCTTGTCTTATTGACCAATTACCGACCCGGCCATCATCAAGGCTTAATGACCCCCTAAGCTGGGAATTACCTCATTACTGACACACCTACGCTGGTCTCCCCCTTTGTGTTCCATGAAACAGACAGACATTCACACATAGATAGATAGACAGATAGACGAAAGGGCAGATGAATGGATTGAAGGAATATTGATTAATTTAAAGAAAGAGGACAAATAGATGAGAGAGAGAGAGAGAGAGAGAGAGAGAGGACACGTCTTAAGAGTACCGTGTCGGGCTAAGAACTGGTGAGATGGACTAGGGATAACCTCACTTCAAAAGGCCATTAACTAAACAGCTGACATAAACAGAGGTCTAGTGTGGAGGTTAATGGTACTATCACTTCAAGATGGCGTGATGTAAACAAATGCTTATTCTAGCTTACATGTTCATTAACTGTTATTAGACCATTTATATAATACTACCGTCTCTATTAAGTGACAGAGGCTAATACAAAGTCATGTGGTGTAATAAAGTTTTGTCCAGTCTCTATTATTTGACAGGGGCTAATACTGTAATGGGGATTTGTCCAGTGGTGAAATTGTCCAAGGTAAGTTTTGTCCACCATCATGAATCAGAGGAGTTTATTGTGATTTTGACTAGTTTGTTTAGTCACGCGATAACATACAAAATAATAATCTAATCTCACTGAAACTTTCACAGCTACTTGGCCTTAGCAGTAGCTAGACTCTGTACAAATTTGGTCAGCCTCGGAGAAAGGTCAAAGCCACAGGTCAACAACGAAGATCACTCCTCCTCACCTCCCTCACCCACAGACCGGAAAGCAGATAAGTTACGACAGATCCCCCCCCACCCCACCCCCCACAGGTGAGGTAACAAGCACGTGTTTTCTTTCAAGGGGAAACTCAAGACGACTGGATGACCCTGACCAATCTGGTATTTCCCTGTGAGAGACGTTTCAGGTGCACTTTTTCCCTTGATATGCAAAACACTTCTTCAGGCAGCCAAGAATAGATTCAAGGAGACAAGGAACTGGTACAAAATCTTGAAATATAGTCAAGGAACTGGAACAAAATCTTGAAATATAGCCAAGGAACTGGAACAAAATCTTGAAATATAGCCAAGCAACTGGAACAAAATCTTGAAATATAGCCAAGGAACTGGAACAAAATCTTGAAATAGTCAAGGAACTGGAACAAAATCTTGAAATATAGCCAAGGAACTGGAACAAAATCTTGAAATAGTCAAGGAACTGGAACAAAATCTGGAAATATAGCCAAGGAATTAAAAAAGTCCTAAATAGTTTGCATTAGGTTAGATTAGGTCAGGTCAGGTCAGGTTAGGTTAGGTTTGGGTATTCAAACTTCATGTGAAATTAAGCTCAGGTGTTAAAAATCTTCAGGTGATGAACAGGACCAGCCTCAAGTAGTCCAACTCAGTCAGGTCAGTACAGGCGGGCTTTAAGTGGTGGACCAAACACCTATTCGACACACAGCAATAATCGAAACACCGATAATCGAGACACGCCAATAATCGACACATGCCAATATAATCGACTCACATCGACATTCGACACACCCCAATGATCGACACACCCCAATGATCGACACACTCCAATGATCGACACACTCCAATGATCGACACACTCCAATGATCGACACACTCCAATGATCGACACACTCCAATGATCGACACACTCCAATGATCGACACACCCCAATGATCGACACACTCCAATGATCGACACACTCCAATGATCGACACACCCCAATGATCGACACACTCCAATGATCGACACACCCCAATGATCGACACACTCCAATGATCGACACACGGCAATATAATCGAAACGCGTAAACTGGGTCAAGAGTTTAAGGTACAAGCCTGGAATGAGGTCACGTCAGGTCACACCCGGGAAGGGCTGAAAAAGAGGTCATTGTGGGCGATTGGAAAATCCATATTGCTCTCTCTCTCTCTCTCTCTCTTTCTCTCTCCCCCCGCGCGCGCGCGTGCGCGTGTGCGTGCGTGCGTGAGGCGGATAAATTGTTGTGTGCGTGTATATGTGGATGTATATAAGTGTGAGAGGAGGTTGAGTGGGATTTTGCATGTGTGTGTGTGTGTGGGACAGGTAGGGAGGCTGGCCAGGGTAGCATCAAGTAGGGAGGCTGGCCAGGGTAGGATCAGGCACAGAGGCTGGCCAGGGTAGGGACAGGTGGGGAGGCTGGCCAGGGTAGGGACAGGTAGGGAGGCTGGCCAGGGTAGGATCAGGTAGGGAGGCTGGCCAGGGTAGGGGCAGGCACAGAGGCTGGCCAGGGTAGGATCAGGTAGGGAGGCTGGCCAGGGTAGGATCAGGTAGGGAGGCTGGCCAGGGTAGGGTCAGGTACAGAGGCTGGCCAGGGTAGGGACAGGTAGGGAGGCTGGCCAGCGTAGGATCAGGCAGGGAGGCTGGCCAGTGTAGTATCAGGTAGGGAGGCTGGCCAGGGTAGGGGCAGGCACAGAGGCTGGCCAGGGTAGGATCAGGTAGGGAGGCTGGCCAGGGTAGGGGCAGGCAGGGAGAGCCCGGGGGTGGCGGTAATGAGGGGAGGGGAGCCGGGGTCATATTGATCGTGAGGGCGAGGCAAGGTACGCCGCCATCGCTGTCCCACGCCACCCTCCCCCTGCCCACCACGCTCCCTCCTGCCCGCTCCCGACACTACGCCCCCTTCTGCCTACTACCACGCCACGCCTCCTCCTGTCTACTACCACGCCACGCCGCCTCCTGTCTACTACAACACAACGCCTCCTCCTGCCTACTACAACACCACGCCTCCTCCTGCCTACTACCACGCCACGCCTCCTCCTGCCTACTACAACACCACGCCTCCTTCTGCCTACTAACACGCCACGCCTCCTCCTGCCTACTACAACACCACGCCTCCTCCTGCCTACTACCACGCCACGCCTCCTCCTGCCTACTACCACGCCACGCCTCCTCCTGCCTACTGCAACACCACGCCTCCTCCTGTCTACTACAACACCACGCCTCCTCACCTACTACTTTCCTCTCAGACATCTTGCCCTCTAATGCCCACTCTCCTTTTGACACTCCCCCTCCCCTCCTTCTGCGACACAACCCTCCCCCTTCCAGAACACATCTCTCCCTCTTTCCCTCCCATGATAATCCCCCTCCCGTTCCCATGACACAATCCTCCCCTCCCTTTCTCCCTTACAGGACACAATCGCTCCCTTCCCCCTCTCCTCTCCCCTCTCTTTTCCCCCACCACAATCCTTTTCAGCGTAATAAATTGGGGAAAATCCTACCAGCTTCAGTTCTTTCACGTTTTAATTCCCTAGACTCTGATTCTCAAAGGCCCTCCCGTGGAAATATCCTCCCCTTTTAAGTGAAGAATTTAGGATGCGTCTATTTCAGGGTGGGCAGTGCGCCTGCGGCCACATTTGGCCCGCCAAATTATTTCTGTGGCCCGCCACTGCATTTGGCAATCAGAAAAAAAAATTCTTATTAATTACAGAAAGGACAATTTTGGAAGTTGGGTGGACATAGCAGCAATACTGGCTCGTCGCTGTTAACCTGTGGCCCGCGAAGTGTGCCACCATTCATGAAGTGGCCCTCCATCGCACACTACCACCCCTGGACTTTACTTGGTCCTCTACAGCATACTACAGAAGGATGTCGGTCAAAATGGCGTCGAAACTACACCGAGACTTTTTTTTAATGACTTGGATGTGTGTTTTATTTATTTATTTTTCCTCCTAAGTTACGAGGGAAAAAAATTGATGGACGATTGTTTGAGGATTTTGGTGTTTTATGGTGGAATTTTTTTTTTTGTTCATCAGTTGGTGGATATATAATTCAACCGGTCGAGTCATTACTTAAGACACAGTGCATCGTAACTCACCTTCACCTGTCCCCACGGTAGCCACTCATCACCCTCCGCCCGCTACACCTGAACGGCCAGCCATCCACTTACTGCCAATGTTCTCAAAGATTTGTACCCCGAAAAAATTTCCTCTCGATCATCTGTTTATGGTAAGAACGACGGTGCCATCTTACTGTGAGAGTGCCACCTGTTGTCCTACAATCGCTGAGGTGAGGCACTATAATGCTGCCTCAAGCCTCCAGTTGGAAATTTGTCTTACGAGAGTTACTGAATCCAGCTCCATTGGCTTAAAATAACTTAAGATAGAATAAGTTTGTGATTAGTGTAGTGTGTGTAAAGTTCCATTAGGTTGACCTCGCTGATCTCCCGGGCCGTATTGGCAGTCTAATCTGAATTCAGGGTTCGACCCCCACTAGTAGAGGGTCCAGGTGGGATATTTCAGGATGAGTTGTTGACATGTAGGATGGGGGGGGCCCCCATCTTGTTTACCTTTTGCTGGGAGATTCTGACGGCCGGTGTCACGACACGGCCGCCTAAGCCTACCAACACTGTGTTACGTGGCCCTGGGTGTGTTGAGTATATGTGGAGGGTGTTTAGCGGAGGTGTTGATGTGTACTCCACCAATGTGTGTTATACCTGTTTCAACTACACTGCTTAGAAATACGCCCCCTACACTTGCCACACCCCCTACACCTGTCACACCCCCTACACCTGTCACTCCCCCTATACCTGTCACTCCCCCTATACCTGTCACTCCATTTACACCTGTCATTCCACTTACACCTGTTGTTGGTTATTAAAGGCGCCATTGTTGTATTGCATATTACTGGAAAATAAAATCAAGGAGACATTCAGTAAACACTTATGATCCAGACAATAAAAAATATAGTCAGGATTAATGTTTCCTCCTTTCACACTTTCCAGGAATTAATCAACCAAAAAACTGGCTTAAACTATTAACTTATTTAGCGATAAAATTAATTGGATTTTTTATTTCTAGAGTCAATATATAAAACCAGTAATACGCATATAAAAAAACACATTAGACTTTTGTTATATACGTGTGAAAAAATGCTTGAACTTTCAGAGTACAGATATACTATAAAGAAGGCCCCTTCATGTCAAGAAGTGTAATGTCCCCAGGGCATGTCAAGAAGTGTAATGTCCCCAGGGCATGTCAAGAAGTGTAATTTCCCCAGGGCGTGTCAAGAAGTGTAATGTCCCCAGGGCATGTCAAGAAGTGTAATGTTCCTAGGGCGTGTCAAGAAGTGTAATGTTCCTAGGGCGTGTCAAGAAGGGTTATGTCCCCAGGGTGTGTCAAGAAGTGTAATGTCCCC
>NW_024733002.1:0-10089 GCF_018991925.1 Homarus americanus | reverse complement strand
TGCAATGTGGCACCGCTGTGTTTGTTTACATTCGGCAGAAAGGAAACTCGCAATAGTAAACATGCTATAGAATCAAACTAAAACAATATTAAAACAAATATCTCAATGCAATGATTTGAGAATGTTTATATGAAGAGTCCCTGTAAACGCAAGGGTGAAGGGGACTGTACACCGGTATTCGACAATGTTTTCCTATTGACTGCAAGTTTATGTGCATAGTGATATATTGTTAGTATACGATAATAAAGCAGTTCATGTATGTAAAAATTTTAATATTCACAATTCCATTGTAAACATTAATGACGAATACAGTAAGTCGGCGCAAAGAACTTAATTGGTCGTTTTTACTGTAATTTGAATAGTTACACACTTTTTCATCTTTCACTGAATATGATTAGGCAATATCGACTGTAAATAGATGAAGTAATTTTGCACCCGAATTTCGCTATGACACACCTCGGGTGCAGATAACAGTTTCACTCTCTGCACCTGATGCCCATGATGACAAGTTTCGGGTGCAAATAACTATTTCGTTATTTTAACTCGCGTGCAAATACCTTCGGCTACATCAGTTTTTCTTAGTCATAATAAAATATAAGTTTAAACATGTACGTGTTGATATATATCTTTCCAGTATAAACACACAGTTGCGAAAATTATGACGCGACGATAACATCCACCAGCAACACATGTCTGGTACACTGGATTGAATTTTGCGAGTGTCAACAGTCAACGTAAAACCTTGGTAGAGCCATCTAGCGACTGCTCAACAAAATTTCAATCACACGTCGAGGGGTCTCATTTCTATTTTCCGTATAATTATAGTCTTTGCACACACACACACAAAATATATACATTTTTGTCACGTAATATATATATATATATATATATATATATATATCATGTAGATCCACAATGAAAACGTGGATAAGATAAATCTTGATAAAATCACACGGGAAAAGGGAAACAACGGAGCACCTGAGCTTTCGTCTTTATTCAAGACATCTTCAGAGGCAACTCTTGAATAAAGACGAAAGCTATATCTAATAAGTTAGAGTACATGTATCTGTATGACTATTACTACACAAAGTGAGAAATTTTCCCCACAAAACAGTAGTAACTCGAAGAAATTAAACTACTGTACTAACACCTCCCTCCAGATTCGTTTTACGTCGAACCGGGAATTCTAGTATTGAAATAATTTGTTTCTTTATATTTTTCATTGTGATTTGAAAGAATGTGACCTTTATTTTTGGGACAACTGCAAATTCAAGGATATATAATCCTTTTAACACTAGGAACGACAAAGGAAAGGACCTTCCAAAGTGGGCAGGGCATTGAAGAGGAGGGAATATGTGGGGTTAAAAAAAAAAAGGTAACCTTTCCAAACCTATATTAACAAAATTCCTGCTTTATTTATCCGATGGAAGCGAATACACTGCTTCTGTAAACCTAGTTTCGTACACTGCGAATCGTGATTACGTTTACCAAGATACAACAATAATGACGGAAGCACACAACAAAACCTACAATAAATTGTGATAATACTCACCGCGATATGATCCATCCACGGGAACTTCACCGGAGGCCAATGTACTCACTCTGGTCGGCCACAAACCATCATCCTTCAATAGACAGCCCAGTCTTACACACAATTAGTTGTGCCAGAACTCACCCAACACAAAAACAGTGATGGTGGAGCGGACACAGTCATACACACGTTGGGTAACTTGGTAAGTAGCGACTAATGTGCATTTTTTTCTCAGAGTTACAGCTGATTGGCTGCTGCAAACCTGTCCGATTTCGTTCTGAAGTATTGATGTATTTTTGAATGAGTTTATTCCTAATCGTTGGAATGACCGTTTGCAACGAGAAAAATATTAAGCTAAATTACATAAAGATACATATATTCATTATATCAAACATAAGCACGTAGGAAGTTTATCAGAAATCTTATACATGAATTAACTGTTAAACTCTGGTAGCAAATTCACGCTTTCAGAGGATGCATTTAATATACACTTATTGTTACCAACAATAAGTCACACTAAGACAAATTACGTATCAGTAATACTACATCATGCAAAACTAACATTTTAAGAGATCAGAATCACATTGAAATATTACACGACCCCTAAAAGTTGGCGGGCGAGTGTGAGAGACTGGGGAGGTTGGCAGTTCGAACAAACAGCCGTCACCAGAGGCGGGAAATATGAAGTTGTTCGCAAAACAATTTTCTCTTTCTCTTGTTCCCGACTTCACGACAAGATTTCTTCAGTCAAAATTTCAGTTAATTTTGGCATACATCTATAATATAGTTATATCTGATAATATCTACAGTTACAGCAAATGTGAGAATAAATATACAACAAATTTACACTCATCTCCCCTTTATCAAATGCTCCTTGTAAATCCACAAAAACTCTACATCTGTCTGCATCATTTGATAAACATTTTATAACACAGTCTGAAGTACATTTCCCTTCCAAAAAAAACAAATAAATTACAAGATAGATTTTCCCCCACAATATATACAAGCCTATTTAATAATACTCTCTCCATCATCTTGGAAAAACAAGATGTTAAAGACACTGGCCTGTATCCACCAGTTGCCTTAGGGACAGGAATAACTATCGCTTTCTTCCATTCTGTTGGTAATCTACCCTCTGCATAGCTCATGTTGAATAAATCTATTAATGGACTATTTTCCATACCAACTAAGCAGTTCAAAATTTCATAAATCTTCTTCTTTCATTTTGCCACTCATCTAAAGCTTCTATTTTCCTGTTAGGCATGGAGGCAATACTAGCAGCTTTAGCCCATTTGTCAACCAGTTTATTAGCTTCTTCCTCTGGATGAGGATGGCTAATAAAATTACTCCTTTTTCCTCTAATTTTGTTAATATCCTGCCATATTTCTTTGAGATTTTTACTCTCCCCAATGTGCAGTGCAAAGTCTTGCCAATATTTCTCCCTTGCCTCCTTCCTAGCCTGCCCACATATTTTGGCTATATCCATGAAGATTTCCCGATCTTCTTCTCTTCTACCATTCTTTACCCAATCTTTATGTGCTGCCCTTAACATTTGTGTCCATCCCTTCAACATTTTGTCATTGGTATAGCAGTGTTTCCTAGCCCCATGTGTCTTATCATTTATATTTTTCTGTGTTGCCTTAGTTAAATATCTTTCTATCTCCCCAACTAAGTCATTATAAAAGCTATCCATACAGACTTGTGTATAATTTCTGTACCATTTCTCTATATTTTGGGTAAACACTTCTGTGTCATCCTTGTTTAGTTTCAATCTCTTCCTCCTATATCTCACCTGTCTCTTCCCTAATGGTAATTGAACATACACAACAAAATGGTCACTGACTAGCTCCCTTATCATCTCACATTCTCCCTGGACTCCCTAACTGCTTATCATGCAAGCATAGTCTAGCCTTCCTCCTTTAATATGAGTCACTTCCTCATTTCCTAACAAGTAAGCATCTGGGTGATCTTGTAAAAATTGCCAAAATTTTATACCATTACAATTAATTCTCACCATTGTTTGGAGTCTTGGATGTCGAGCATTAAAATCTCCTACAGCCAAAGTTGAGTCCAAAAACATGCAATCTGGTAAGAAGTTGAGGTCAAAACAGCCTCCAGAAATGTACAAATTTGCTATGCTCAATCCTCCTTCCTTCAAATATAACTTTATACAGACACTTTCTATTCCTTGTACTCTACTCGGGCTTCCAACTAGTTCTGCTGGCATGGAATTCTTAATGTATGTTGAGACCCCTCTTATACCTTCACCCGAATAGAGATGAAATCCCTTATATCCAGACAGTTTAAGCAGGTCGCCTTTCCTGTCTCCAGTCTCTTGAAGGGTAATTATGTCAATATTATTATTAAGGGTAAAGTAGTGTACATCTGTCACTCTATTTCGTAGACCATTAACATTCCAGGACATTATCTTAAGGCTAGCTAGATCCACGATTAATATTTACACATTTTATATCCTTTCCAATCAGATTCTTTAAGAAGGCCCAATCCTCCTGCACAGATTCCCTTTCCTCAAAAGTTTTTCTTTATCAGCATCTTTACACTTTACCAACACATTTTCAAAATTTTCAGTTGTTGCTCCCTGCACTACACAATCCTTTATTTTCCTCTCCTTCCCTGTCATACTTATTTTAAGCACTGAATTTTTCAAAAGCTTGAGCTCTTCACTTTCCTCTTTCCCTTTTAATTCTACATTATTCACAGCTTTGTTTTCCCTTTCTTTATTTATCACTGTATCAAGTCTTTTCTCTATCACTTCTATTTTCTGACCTAACTTTTGCAAAAGCTGAAACATCTTACGCACCTCTTCTCCCAGAATTTCTTGCACAGTTTTATCACTAACCTGGAGGGCTGCACCACTACTCTCACTTGCTACTTGTTTATTACTCTCTTTGTTCCTGGCATCAACAACTCTTCCGGCCGCAATCGCAGTCCTATCCTTCTTGAATCTTCATGCCAGGCATTCTCAGGGATCACTGTCTCCACTGTCTGTGTGTTCTCCTGCTGTCTTGTCACTGTCAGACCACAGCGTACTTCTTCAGTGTTCTCTGAATAATTCCTTTGTTGGTCACTTCTCATACGTGGCCTCATCTCGCATGCAATTGAACTAGCATTGTGAGATTTACCACAATTACAACAACAAGGCTTCACTTTCTCTCCTGCATTGATCTTGTCCTTACAGTTGCTAGATTCGTGCTTCTCCCACAGAATCTACAACGTGGGTCCAGTTGACAGCTCCAGGCCTTATGTCCCCATCTGCAACACTTGAGACACATTATTGGTCCCTCCACATATAGTGCCACCTTCCTATACCCTGCTCCTGTGATGAACACTTTCTCTGGAACCTTTCCTCTCATTAGAGCAATAACCTGGCTTCTCTCTTCTCCCCTTATTAAATGCCTCTTGACCCAAACAAATCTTTCGTCATCCAATAAGTATTCTGGATCTAGTATTACAGGGTACCTGAAGATTATAACCTTTGTAAGTAGTATGTCGCTCTCCTCTGGCAAAACCATCAGTAATCCCTTGTACCCAACAGTTGTCAACAATTCCACAGCCTCCATGGTCCCCACTGTAAGATAAGGCTTGTGTGTGCCTTCTTTCAAAAGAGGCTCAAAGCTGCGATGCCCCCGTCCTAGTTGTACTGCCCATTTTAATTTTTCAAGGAAGGTCATCGGGCATGACTGTGGAAAAATTAATCTCTTCCTGACACGACCAACATTAACTTGTGTGTGTTCTTGTCTGCTTCCTTCAAATTCCATACTTTGCTCTGTCCTTGATCCATTCTCCACTATCTCCTTTCTGTTATTTCCATTATTATTACCACCCACACACGTTTTTTGTCCAAGATTTTTTTGTCTCCTCCTCTCTTACTTCTCCGCTTTCACTGTCCTCTTGCCAGCTTGTCTCCCTCATCCTTTTAGAACTTTCGTTCTTTTTCACTACCTCCCTTGTGCTTCATCACTCGTATTAGACTCATCACTACTCAACTCAAGGTCTTCAAGAACTTCGTCCAATACTATCTTTTCTTTACTCTTCCATGTAGAGTTCTTAAGCGATAATTCACTTTCCATGGGGCAATGTTGATATCCCACAACACCCAGCCAGGAGTGATGGGACCCCGAGCAGTTATTTTCGTGTGGTAAACAGGTCCTTATACACAAGTAGGTAAGTCTATATATCCTTCAGATAATGTAATAGGCTCGAAAACATCCCAAATTTGGGAGCTAGCACTCAGAGCTGTGTTTACCAGAGCCCGCCACCCAACCGAGCAGGAGCGTAGTCTTTGCTCGAATGAAGAATGTCTAATGAGATTACGAGAGGAAGGAGGGCCCAGCGGAGGAGTTACATACCTCCTCCTCCCCATCTCCCTTGCTCTGGCTGAGTTATGTGATTAAATCTCTTAACAGTCAAATGGTTAATATTCGATGAATTGCTATATTAATACTCAATTCAAGTAGCTAAACAACTCTTTTCCACTGTAACTTTTTATTAGAATAAGCATTGCCGGATATGGTATGTAAAAGCAACACTAAATTCCCTTTAGTTACCGGACAAACCTTACGTTTGTTATTTTATTTTATATATTTATGGTTTTGGTTGCACTATATATAAACGGGTGTTGTCGGCAGGAATGTATGGAACAACTTGTCGGGGTCCAGCATAACATCAGAGGCAATAAACGACACTATGACGTCGGCAGATCCTCTCTACACTCCCCAAGCAGATAGAAAAGTCAGAGTAGGAATATCATCATGAACGTTACCAATTCTTTGCTCAAGAAGGTTCTTGCGAAACGATGGAAGAAAGAAGTTGTGTAGAAGACAGCCTCAGCAACTCCGGTCTCTTTGACCACAGCGGAAAGCATCAAGGCAGAAGCAAAGAAATCGCCAGGCGGAGTAATATGTTCGCCAAGTGCCAGACCTTCACCTGTCGTAGGACAACTTGACTATTTTGATAGAGGTGAACTACCTACACTGTCAGCATTGTTGGAGAGGGTAAAGCAGCCTGTTTTAAAGGGTCACAGAGTTCACTTTATAAAATAGTAAAGAAGCTGGGGTTCAAGTACAGAGTGGCAGGAAAATCTTGATGGAGAAGGAGGACATTGTAGCTGCAAGAAACAAATACCTCAGATACAAACAAAAGAACAGAGAAAGCTCTAATCCCCGTCCAGAGGTATATCTAGATGAAACCTGGATCAACCAGAATCAATGTGTTGAGCGGTGTTGGACTGTGAATGACGGATCAGCAGGACCCAAACTCAAATCAGGAAGAGGAGCGAGGTTTATCATCGCGCATGCTGGTGGTCGTCAGGGATTCATACCCGGAGCTCTGTTGATGTTTAGGTCCAAGAATGGAACCAAGGGTGACTACCACGATTCAATGGATCATGAACGGTTTAAGGCCTGGTTTAAAGAGCAACTACTCCAAAACATCCAAGGAGGATGTTAAGATCATTAAGATCATTAATAAAGTACCAACGAGTAGCAGCAAGAAGTGTGAAGTAATGCAGTGGCGAGGATCAAATAACATCTGTTATGATCCTTCCTTCACAAAAGTAGAATTACTTCAGGTCTGCAAACAGCAAAAAGAAAAACAGGAATATGAAATAGATCAAATAGCGGACACAAATTACTCAGACCACCTCCTTACCACTGCAGGTTGAGGGAATTACCAATGAGGCAATCCAACACAACCCCAGAGCATTGGCAAAACTGTATAAGACATACATTGAAAATAGAAGATGAATATAGAGCCAAAGATACTGCTCTAATTCACTTGCTTGAAAATTTTGTAATTAACTTGATCTCAGATGAAAGTAGTGGGGAAGATAACACTGGTAGTGAAATGATTGTGGGAGGATAAGGCGCTGTCATTGTGATGGAGGGATGAATTATACTGTAATGCAATAAAGTTGTCAGTAAAATCTTAGCGGCAGTTTTATAATATTCCAGCATTATCTCCTGAGAGAGAGAGAGAGAGAGAGAGAGAGAGAGAGAGAGAGAGATTAAAGCATGGTCACGATATAACGTGGGAATGGTGAAGTACAGAAGGAAGAGATTCATTTGCAGGAGGATATAAAATTGAGAGTTACCCGGCGGGAAGAAATACAGAGATAACCGGGTAACTTAGAAGGCATGAACATAAATGGCATAGACTACGAAAGGTTGAAAGTGACTGGAGGCATGAAAGAATACGTAGGTGGAATACAAGTACAGGACATGAGACGAAGAGAGAGAAGGAAAGGTAGACCTATGTTGTTTATCAGGGAAGGAGAATCTGTGTATGGTATCAGGGATGTTTGTCTGAGAAAAGAGCACTTGAACTAGGCACTTCCCAAGGGGGAATATTGAGTCCAATGTTATTTAATGTGTTAATGAACAAGATAGCCTCACACAAATATCCCAAAGGAGTTGTAACCATCATTTATGCAGATGACATCATATTTCATGGAAACTCTGTCAAAAATTTGCAGATTGCATTAAATAATTTTATTGTTCTTTCTCAAAAGATGGGCTTAGTTATCAATGAAGAAAAAACCAAGTGTGAATGTAAAGGAAGAGGAACTGAATCCGTTTTTCTAAATGGAAAAATTGTTGAGAAAGTGTCAAAGTATAAATATTTAGGAATGTATATTGGCTTTACTAGTGAAAGTAAAGAGGCAGAAATATATCATGTCCTCACTCAATGTAGAGCAAGATTACAGCCTTTGAAGGCTCTAGCATGTTGTGGTAAAGGTGCTGGGGTACCTATACTGAGAATGATGTATATTTCTACCATCAGATCACTTATAGACTATGCAGCACCTGTCCTCTCTTGTACTGGTGAAGGAAGGCTACGGAAGCTTGAGATCATGCAAAATGAAGCAATGAGAATAATTTTAGGGTGTCAAAAGAATGCAATGATTGAAATAATGAAAATGGAACTAGGGTTACAGAGCATTTCACAGAGGGTCAATGAAATTAATACAGCTGCAGCAGTTCGATTAATGAGAGGGAACAGTGGGGGTAAATTTGTACAAGATATAAATGATGGTTTAAAAGATAAAAGGACCTTCTGCAGGCAAGGCAAGAGAGGATACATGAATGGATTAGTAAATATTATTAAAAAAATGTAATCTGACAGACTGGTGTACAGCTGTTCAGAAGAGTTGTAAGAATCCACCCTGTCAAGAACGAGACGTAGAGTTAGACATAGTGCCTCTCACAATGAAGAAATCATTACATGAACCAGGACAGTTAAGGTCTTTATATGGGAATAAGATTAGTAATTTGCCTAAAATAAACACATTGCATGTATATTGTGACGGTTCAGTTATGTCAAGTGGTAGGGCAGGGTGCGGGATCCTCATAAGACAGTACACAGAACAAGGAAATGATGACATCAAAATTGGACTTCGGTTGAGCAGTTTTATTTCATCAACACAAGCTGAGTTATATGCAATGTTAGTAGGATTGGAAAATGTTGTAAAGAGGTATAAAGATGCATATTTTTTTATTGATAGTAGGGCAGTTTTGGATTCTTTGAACAGTGGGAGTCCTGTCTTTGAACACATTATTGGTTCATGTAGAAAATTAGTAAATACAATAAGGAAAAATGGCCATAATGTTCAATTTGTATGGGTCCCTTCACATGTAGGCATTGGTCTTAATGAAGCAGTAGATATAATAACAAAAAGAGCCACGGAAAAGGCCGAGATCGACATAATATGTACTAAAACCTTGAAACAATTAAGGAGCAAATTACGGAAAATACAATCAATAGAAGATCATTTCAAAAGGAATGAAATATACGAGAAAAGTGAAACATTACCACCATGTTCTCATGAACACAAAATTTACATATGGGAAAGATGGAAGTAGGTGGAAAGATTCAGTGTATATGAGGTTAAGATTAGGATATAAATATTATTGGGAACTTGGAGCTGAGAGAAGTGAACAGAATAAAGAATGTAGAGTTTGTAGAACATCCAGATCCCATACCCTGCCACATTATATACTGGAATGCCCATTGCTTAATGTATATAGAAATGCCCATATAAATAATGTCCCAAGCAAATAGAGCGGATGTTTAAAAATAGGAAAATAGATGAAATATTAAAGAAATATAGAAATTTTGCATCTAGAATATAACTATGTATGTATATAACTGATTATATGAAATATTAGGGATTTATGTGAGTCCTGAGAGGGACATTCCTGGACTGGGGTGGGGATGACTTATGTCACTTCTAATATAAACATCTCCAGGAGTTAATGTTCTTTAAACACCTAAATAAGTGACATTTCGTGTGCTTACTTACAATTAAATAACTCAATGTTTTACCTTATTAATTTATACCTGATAATATTCGCTCTATACCGGTACTGATTCTACCATACATCAATGCTAAATTTATTTCAGTCTTATTTTATATTTTTCTGGAATAAATAATTTCTAATTTTTAATTGAGGAAGAAGTTGTGAGTATTACCTCCACGTCTTGGCCACCACATACCTCCCTCCTCCACGTCTTGGCCACCACACACCTCCCTCCTCCAC
>NW_024733001.1:0-18710 GCF_018991925.1 Homarus americanus | reverse complement strand
AGTATTACAAAAGTCCCTGATCGTGTATAACAAAGTCTAATCAGGTATAACAAAGGCCCCGGTTGAGTATAAAAAGCCACCTAATCGAGAATAACAAAGTCCCCTGATCGGTATAACACATCCCTTGATCGAGGTATAACATATCCCTTGATCATTAATATAACAAGAGTTTCCTGGTCGGTATAATGTGTCCCTGATCAAAAGAGTATGAAGGCCCTATATCGAGTATAGCAAAAGTCCTTATCCAGGCATAACAAAAAGGACCCTGGTTGGGTTTATCAAAGCCCCCCTCATCGAAAATTACAAAGTCCCTGATCCAAATATGGCAAGTCCCTGATCGACTATAACAAAGACTATTCGGAGTATAACCAATGCCTAATAATGGAATTATACCAAAGACCTGATGGAGTACATAACGAGTCCTCATCGATGAAAGAAAGCCCCCTGATCATGGTATAACAAAGTCCCTTATCGAGTATAACAAAGTCCCCTGATCGAGTATAATAAAGCTCCTGACCGGAGCACTGGCAAGGGTCCCTGATCAGTATACTTGATCGGTATAACAAATGCCCTAAAGGAGTATACCAAAGACCCTGATGGAGTGTAACAAAGTCCCCTGATCGAGGAAAACAAAGCCCCCCTGATCGAGTATAACAAAGTCCCCTTATCGAGTATAACAAAGTCCCCTGATCGAGTATAATAAACCTCCCTGACCGAGTATAACAAAGTCCCCTGATCGAGTATATCAAACCCCCCTGGTCGAGTATAATAAAGGCCCTGATCGAGTATACCAAATTCTCATGATCGAGTATACCAAATTCCCCTGGTTCGATTATAACAAAAGCCCCTGATATAGTATAACAAATCCCCCTAATCGAGTGTAGCAAAGTCCCCTGATCGATTATAACCAAGGCCCCTAATCGAGTCTAACAAAGTCCCCTGATCGAGTATAGCAAAGGCCCTTGATCGAGTATAACAAATGCCCCTCATCGAGTATAACAAAGTCACCTAATCGAATATAACAAAGCCCCCTGATCGAGTATAACAAAGGCCACTGGTCGACCATAACAAAGGACCCTGGTCGAGTATAACATAGTCCCCTGATCGAGTATAACAAAGCCCAATCATCGAGTATAACAAAGTCCCCTCATCGAGTAAAACAAAGTCCCCTGATCGAGTATATCAAAGCCCCCTGATCGAGTATAACAAAGTCCCCTGGTCGAGTATAACAAAGTCCCCTGGTCGAGTATAACAAAGTCCCCTGGTCGAGTATAAGAAAGCTCCCCTGAACGAATCTTACAAAGTCCCCTGATCATGTATAACAAAGTCCGCTGATCGTGTATAACAAAGGCCCCTTCTCGAGGAAAACAAATCCCCCAGATCGAGTATAACAAAGTCCCCTCATCGAGTATAACAAAGGCACTTCATCGAGTATAACCAAGGACCCTGATCGAGAATAACAAAGTCCTCTGCTCGAATATAACAAAGTCCCCTTATCGAGCATAACAAAGCCCCCTCATCGAATAATACAAAGTCCCCTGATCAAGTATAACACATCCCCTGATCGAGTATAACACATCCCCTGATCGATTATAACATATCCCCTGATCGTGTATAACAAAGTTCCCTGGTCGAGTATATTAATGTCCCCTCATCGAGTATAACAAAGGACCCTCATTGAGTATAACAAAGTAACCTTATCGAGCATAACAAAGGCCCCTGGTCGAGTATAACAAAGCTCCTCTGATCGAATCTTACAAAGTCCCCTGATCAAGTATAACAAAGTCCCCTGATCGAGTATAACAAAGTCCCCTTCTCGAGGAAAACAAATCCACCTGATCGAGTATAACAAAGTCCCCTCATCGAGTATAACAAAGGTCCTTCATCGAGTATAACCAAGGCCCCTGATCGAGAATAACAAAGTCCTCTCATCGAATATAACAAAGTCCCCTTATCGAGCATAACAAAGGCCTCTGGTCGAGCATAACAAAGCCCCCCTGATCGAATAATACAAAGTCCCCTCATCAAGTATAACACATCCTCTGATCGAGTATAACATATCCCCTGATCGTGTATAACAATGTCCCCTGATCGAGTATAACAAAGGCCCCTCATCGTGTATAACAAAGTCCCCTTATCGAGCATAACAAAGGCCCTTGGTCAAGTATAACAAAGCCCCCCTGATCGAATATTACAAAGTCCCCTGATCAGGTATAACAAAGTCCCCTGATCGAGTATATCAAAGTCCCCTGGTCGAGGAAAACAAAGCCCCCTCATCGAGTATAACAAAGTCCCTTCATAGAGTATAACAAAGTCTCCTGGTTGACCATAACAAAGGCCCCTGGTCGAGTATAACAAAGTCCCCTAATCGAATATAACAAAGACCCCTGGTCGAGTTTAACAAAGGCCACTCGTCGAGCATAACAAAGCACCGTGGTCGAGTATATCAAACCCCGCTGGTCGTGAATAATAATGGCAATGATCAAGTATAACAAAGTCTCATGATCGAGTATAAGAAATTCCCATGGGTCGAGTATAACAAAAGCCCCTGATATAATATAACAAAGGCCCCTCATCGAGTATAACAAACTACACTGATCGTGTATAAACAAAGGCCCCTAATCGAGTATAGTAATGTCCCCTGATCGAGTATAACAAAGCCCGCTAATCGAGTATAACAAAGTCCCTGATCGAGTATAACAAAGTCCCCTGATCGAGTATAACAAAGGCCCTTCATCGAGTATAATAAAGGCCCCTGATCGAGTAAAACAAAGTCCCCTGATTGAGTATAACACATCCCCTGATCGAGTATAACATATCTCCTGATCGTGTATAACAAAGTTCCCCGATCGAGTATAACAAAGTCCTCTAATCGAATATAACAAAGTCCAATGGTCGTGTATAACAAAGTCCCCTGGTCGAGTATAACAAATTCCCCTGATCGGGTATAACAAAGTCCCCTGGTCGAGTATAACAAATTCCTCTTATCGAGTATAACAAAGTCCCCTGGTTGAGTATAACAATGGCCCATGATTGAGTATAACAAAGGCCCCTCATCGAGTATAACAAAGGCCCCTCATCGAGTCAAACAAAGTCCCCTGATCGGTTATGACAAAGGCACCTTGATCGATTATTTCAAATTCCCCTGATCGAGTATAACAAAGTCCCCTGGTCGAGTATAACGAAGTCCCCTGATCGAGTAAAACAAAGGCCCCTGATCGAGTATAACAAAGTCCCCTGATCGATCATAGCAAAGACCCCTGGTCGAGAATAACAAAGTCCCCTGTTTGAGTATAACAAAGTCCCTTGATCGATTATAAGAAATTTCCCTGATCGAGTATAAAAAAGGCCCCCGGTTGAGTATAACAAAGCCTCCTGACTGAATATAACAAAGTCCCTTGATCGAGTATAACATATCCCCTGATCGTGTATAACAAAGTTCCCTGGTCGAGTATAGTAATGTCCCCTGATCGAGTATAACAAAGCCCCCTGATCGAGTATAACAAAGTCCCCTGTTCGAGTATAACAAAGTCCCCTGATCGAGTATAACAAAGGCCCCTGGTCGTTTATGAGAAAGCCCCCCTGATCGAATATTACAAAGTTCCCTGATCAAGTATAACAAAGTCCCTTGATCGAGTATAACAAAGTCCCCTGGTCGAGGAAAACAAAGCCCCATGATCGAGTATAACAAAGTCCTCCCATCGAGAATAACAAAGTCCCCTGGTTGACCATAACAAAGGTCTCTGGTCGAATATAACAAAGTCCCCTAATCGAATATAACAAAGCCCTCTGATCGAGTATAACAAATTCCCCTCATCGAGTATATCAAACCCCCCTGGTCGAGTATAATAAAGACCCTGATCGAGTATAACAAAGTCCCCTGGTCGAGTATGACAAAGTCCCCTGATCGAGTATACCAAAGTCCTCTGATCGAATATAACAAAGTCCACTGATCGGGTATAACAAAGGCCCTTTATCGAGTATAATAAAGGCCTCTAATCGAGTTTAACAAAGTCCCTTGATCGAGTAAAACAAAGCCCCCTGATCTAGTAAAACAAAATCCCCCGATCGAGTATAAAAAAGTCCTCTAATCGAATATAACAAAGTCCAATGGGCGTGTATAACAAAGTCCCCTGGTCGAGTATAACAAATTCCCCTGATCGAGTATAACAAAGTCCCCTGGTCGAGTATAACAATTCCTCTTATCGAGTATAACAAAGTCCCCTGGTTGAGTATAACAATGGCCCATGATTGAGTATAACAAAGGCCCCTCATCGAGTATAACAAAGGACCCTCATCGAGTCTAACAAAGTCCCCTGATCGGTTATGACAAAGGCACCTTGATCGATTATTACAAATTCCCTTGATCGAGTATAACAAAGTCCCCTGGTCGAGTATAACGAAGTCCCCTGATCGAGTGAAACAAAGGCCCCTGATCGAGTATAACAAAGTCCCCTAATCGATCATAGCAAAGACCCCTGGGCGAGAATAACAAAGTCCCCTGGTTGAGTATAACAAAGTCCCTTGATCGGGTATAAGAAATTTCCCTGATCGAGTATAAGAAAGGCCCCCGGTTGAGTATAACAAAGCCTCCTGACTGAGAAGAACAAAGTCCCTTGATCGAGTATAACATATCCCCTGATCGTGTATAACAAAGTTCCCTGGTCGAGTATAGTAATGTCCCCTGATCGAGTATACCAAAGTCACCTGGTCGAGTTTAACAAAGTCCCTGATCGAGTAAAGCAAAGTCCTCTGATCGAGTATAACAAAGTCCCCTGATCGAGTATAAAAAAGTACCCTGATCGATCATAACAAAGTCCCCTGGTCGAGTATAACAAAGTCCCCTGATCGAGTATAACAAAGGCCCCTGGTCGTTTATAAGCAAGCCCCCCTGATCGAATATTACAAAGTTCCCTGATCAAGTATAACAAAGTCCCCTGATCGAGTATAACAAAGTCCCCCCATCGAGAATAACAAAGTCCCCTGGTTGACCATAACAAAGGTCCCTGGTCGAATATAACAAAGTCCCCAAATCGAATATAACAAAGCCCTCTGATCGAGTATAACAAATTCCCCTCATCGAGTATATCAAACCCCCCTGGTCGAATATAATAAAGACTCTGATCGAGTATAACAAAGACTCATGATCGAGTATAACAAATTCCCCTTGTTCGAGTACAACAAAAGTCCCCAATATAGTATAACAAAGGCCCTTCATCGGGTATAACAAAGTACCCTGATAGACCATAACAAAGGCCCCTGGTCGAGTATAATAAAGCCCCCTGATCGAGTATATCATAGTCCCCTGATCGAGTAAAACAAAGAAACCTGGTCGAGTATAACAAAGTCCCTTGATGTAGTATAACAAAGCCCCCTGATCGAGTAAAACAAATTCCCCCGATCGAGTATAAAAAAGTCCCTTGATCGAGTATAACAAAGTCCCATGGTCGATTATAACAAAGTCACCTGATCGAGGATAACAAATGCCCATGATCGAGTATAACAAAGGCCCCCGGTTGAATATAACAATGCCTCCTGATCGAGTATAACAAAGTACCCTGATTGAGTATAACAAAGTCCCTTGATCGAGTATAACATATCCCCTGATCGTGTATAACAAAGTTCCCTGGTCGAGTATAGTAATGTCCCCTGATCGAGTATAACAAAGCCCCCTGATCGAGTATACGTCACCTGATCGATCATAAACAAAGTCCCCTGGTCGAGTATAACAAAGTCCCCTGATCGAGTATAACAAAGTTCCTGGTCTTTATAAAGCCCCCCAATCGAATATTACAAAGTTCCCTGATCAAGTATAACAAAGTCCCCTGATCGAGTATAACAAAGTCCCCTGGTCGAGGAAAACAAAGCCCCCTGATCGAGTATAACAAAGTCCCCCCATCGAGAATAACAAAGTCCCCTGGTTGACCATAACAAAGGTCCCTGGTCGAATATAACAAAGTCCCCTAATCGAATATAACAAAGCCCTCTGATCGAGTATAACAAATTCCCCTCATCGAGTATATCAAACCCCCCTGGTCGAGTATAATAAAGACTCTGATCGAGTATAACAAAGTCTCATGATCGAGTATAACAAATTCCCCTTGTTCGAGTACAACAAAAGTCCCCAATATAGTATAACAAAGGCCCCTCATCGGGTATAACAAAGTACCCTGATAGACCATAACAAAGGCCCCTGGTCGAGTATAATAAAGCCCCCTGTTCGAGTATATCAAAGTCCCCTGATCGAGTAAAACAAAGAAACCTGGTCGAGTATAACAAAGTCCCTTGATCGAGTATAACAAAGCCCCCTGATCGAGTAAAACAAATTCCCCCGATCGAGTATAACAAATTCCCCTGATCGAGTATAAAAAAGTCCCTTGATCGAGTATAACAAAGTCCCATGGTCGATTATAACAAAGTCACCTGATCGAGGATAACAAACGCCCATGATCGAGTATAACAAAGGCCCCCGGTTGAATATAACAAAGCCTTCTGATCGAGTATAACAAAGTACCCTGATTGAGTATAACACATCCGCTGATGGAGTATTCCATATCCCCTGATCGTGTATAACAAAGTTCCCTGGGCGAGTACAGTAAAGTCCCCTGGTCGAGTATAAGAAATTCCCCTGATCGATGACAACAAAGCCCACTCATCGAGTATAACAAATTCCCCTGATCGAGTATAACAAAGTCCCCTGGTCGATTATAACAAATTCCCTTGATCGAGTATAACAAATGCCCCTCAACGAGTATAACAAAGTCCCCTAATCGAATATGACAAAGCCCCCTGATCGAGTATAACAAAGGCCACTGGTCGAGCATAAGAAAGGACCCTGGTCTAGTATAACAAAGTCCCCTGATCGAGTATAACAAAGCCTACTCATCAGGTATAACAAAGTCCCCTGATCGAGTATAACAAAGTCCCCTGATGGAGTATATCAAAAACCCCACATCGAGTATAACAAAGTCCCCTAATCGAGTATAACAAAGTCCCCTAGTCGAGTACAACAAAGGCCCATGATCGAGTATAACAAAGCCCCCTGATCCCGTATAACAAAGTCCCATAGTCGAGTATAACATATCCCCTGATCGTGTATAACAAAGTTCCCTGGTCGAGTATTGTAATGTCCCCTGTTCGAGTATAACAAAGCCTCCTCATCGAGTTTAACAAAGTCCCCTAATCGAGTATAACAAAGTTCTCTGATCGAGGATAACAAAGTCCCTTGATCGAGTATAACAAAGGTCCTTGATCGAGTATAATAAAGGCACCTAATCGAGTATAACAAAGTCCCCTGATCGAATATATAAATGTCCCCTTATCTAGTATAACAAAATCCCGTGATCGACTATAGCAAAGGTCCTTGATCGAGTATATCAACGGCCCCCGGTTGAATATAATAAAGCATCCTCATCGACTATAACAACGTCCCCTGATCGAGTATAACACATCCCCTGATTGAGTATAACATATCCCCTGATCGTGTAAAACAAAGTCCTCTAATCGAGTATAACAAAGGTCCCTGATCGAATATAAGAAAGCCCCCGAATCGAATATAACAAAGACCCCGATCGAGTATAACAAAGGCCCTTGATCGAGAATAACAAAGTCCCCTAATCGAGTATAACAAAGTCCCCTTATCGAGAATAACAAAGTCCCCTGATCGAGTATAACAAAGTTCCCTGGTCGAGTATAACAAAATCCCCTAATCGAATATAACAATGCCCCCTGATCGAGTGCAACAAAGGCCACTGGTCGAGCATAAGAAAGGACCCTGATCGACTATAACACATCCCCTGAACGAGTATAACATATCCCCTGATCGTGTATAACAAAGTTCCCTGGTCGAGTATATTAATGTCCCCTGATCGAGTAAGACAATGCCTCCTGATCGAGTATAACAAAGTCCCCTGGTCGAGTATAACAAAGTCCCCTGATTGAGTATAACAAAGTCTTCTGATCGAGGATTACAAAGTCCCATGATCGAGTATAACAAAGGTCCTTGATCGAGTATAATAAAGGCCCCTGATCGAGTATAACAAAGTCCTTTGATCGAATATAAAAAGTCCCCTGATCGAGTAAAACAAAGTCCCCTGGTCGAGTATAACAAAGTCCCCTGATCGAGTATAAGAAAGTTCCCTGGTCGAGTATAGTAATGTCCCCTGATCGAGTAAGGCAATGCCTCCTGATCGAGTATAACTAATTCCCCTGGTCGAGTATAACAAAGTCCCCTGATCGAGTATAACAAAGTCTTCTAATCGAGGATTACAAAGTCCCCTGATCGAGTATAACAAAGGTCCTTGATCGAGTATAATTTAGGCCCCTCATCGAGTATAACAAAGTCCTTTGATCGAATATAAAAAAGTCCTCTGATCGAGTAAAACAAAGTCCCCTGGTCTAGTATAACAAAGTCCCCTGATCGAGTATAACAAAGCCCCCTGATCGAGGAAAACAAAGTCCCCCGATCGAGTATAACAAAGTCCTCTCATCAAGCATAACAAAGTCCCCTGATCTAGCATAACAAAATCCAGTGATCGAGTATAGCAATGGCCCTTGATCGATTATAACAAATGCCCCTCATCGAGTATAACAAAGTCCCCAAATCGAATATAACAAAGCCCCCTGATCGAGTATAATAAAGGCCCTGATCGAGTATAACAAAGTCCTTGATCGAGTATAACAAAGGCCCTTGATCGAGTATAACAAAGTCCCTAATCGAGTATAACAAAGTCCCCTTATCGAGAATAACAAAGTCCCCTTTTCGAGTATAACAAAGTCCCCTGATCGAGTATAACAAAGTTCCCTGGTCGAGTATAACAAAATCCCTTATCGAATATAACAAAGCCCCCTCATCGAGTACAACAAATGCCACTGGTCGAGCATAACAAAGGACCTTGGTCGAGTGTAACAAAGCCCCCTCATCGAGTATAATAAAGGCCCTGATCGAGTATAACAAAATCCCCTGATCTAGTATAACAAAATCCCCTGATCGAGTATAGCAAAGGCCCGTGATCCTGTAAAACAAATGCCCCTCATCGAATAAAACAAAGTCCCCTAATCGAATATAACAAATCCCCCTGATCGAGTATAACAAAGGCCACTGGTCGAGCATAAGAAAGGACCCTGGTCGAGAATAACAAAGCCCCCCTCATCGAGTATAATAAAGGTCCTGATCGAGTATAACAAAGTCTCATGATCGAGTATAACAAAGTCCCCTGATCTAGTATAACAAAATCCCATGATGGAGTATCGCAAAGGCCCTTGATCGAGTATAATAAATGCCCCTCATCGAGTATAATAACGTCCCATAATCGAATATAACAAAGCCCCCTGATCGAGTATAACAAAGGCCACTGGTCGAGCATAAGAAAGGACCCTGGTCGATTATAACAAAGTGCCCTGATCGAGTATAACAACTCCTACTCATCAGGTATAACAAAGTCCCTGATCGAGTATAACAAAGTCCCCTGATCGAGTATATCAAAGCCCCCACATCGAGTATAACAAAGTCCCCTAATCGAGTATAACAAAGTCTCCTGGTCGAGTATAACAAAGGCCCCTGATCTCGTATAACACAGTCCCCTTATCGAGAATAACAAAGTCTCCTGATCGAGTAAAACAATGCCTCCTGATCCAGTATAACAAAGTCCCATGGTCGAGTATAACAAAGTCCCCTGATCGACTATAACAAAGTTTGCTGATCGAGGATTACAAAGTCCCTGATCGAGTATAACAAAGGTCCTCGATCGAGAATAATAAAGGCCCCTGATCGAGTATAACAAAATCCCCCGATCGAGAATAACAAAGTCCCCTGATCGAGAATAACAAAGTCCCCTGATAGAGGAAAACAAAGCCCTCTGATCGAGTATAACAAAGTCCCTTATCGAGCATAAAAAGGCCCCTGGTCGAGTATAACCAAGACCCCCTGATCGAATATTACAAAGTCCAGTGATAAAATATAACAAAGTCCCCTGATCGAGTATAACAAAGTGTCTTGGTCGAGTATAACAAAAGCCCCTGATGGAGTATAACAAAGACCCTGATGGAGTATAACAAAGACCCCTGATCAAGGAAAACAAAGCCCCCTGATTGAGTATAACAAAGTCCCCTCATCGAGTATAACACATCCCCTGATCAAGTATAACATATCCCCTGTTCGTGTATAACAAAGTTCCCTGGTCGAGTATAGTAATGTCCCCTAATCGAGTATAATAAAGACGCCTTATCGAGCATAACAAAGGCCCTTGGTCGAGTATAACAAAGCCCCCCTGATCGAATATTACAAAGTCCCCTGATCAAGTGTAACAAAGTCCCCTGATTGAGTATAACAAAGACCATGATGGAGTATAACAAAGTCCCCTGATCGTTGAAAACAAAGCCCCCTGATCGAGTATAACAAAGTCCCCTGATCGAGTATAACAAAGCACCCTGGTCGAGTATAACAAAGCCCCCTAATCAAGTATAACAAAGTCCCCTGACCAAGTATAACAAAGTCCCCTGATCGAGGAAAACAAAGCCCCCTAATCGAGTATAACAAAGTCCCCTGATCGAGCATAACAAAGCACCCTGGTCGAGTATAACAAAGCCCCCTGATCGAGTATAACAAAGCCCCCTTATCGAGCATAACAAAGGCCCCTGGTCGAGTGTAACAAAGCCCCCCTGATCGAATATTACAAAGTCCCCTGATCAAGTATAACAAAGTCCCCTGATTGAGTATAACAAAGTCCCCTTGTCGAGTATAACAAAGGCCCCTGATGGAGTATAACAAAGACCATGATTTAGTATAACCAAGTCCCCTGATCGATAATATCAAACCCCCCTGGTCGAGTATAATAAAGGCCCTGATCGAGTATAATAAAGTCTCATGATCGAGTATAACAAATTCCACTGGTTCGAGTATAACAAAAGCCCCTGATAGAGTATATCAAAGGCCTCTGATCGAGCATAACAAAGGCCCCTGGTCGAGAATAAAAAAGGCCCCTGATCGAGTATAACAAAGTCCCCTGATCGAGAATAACAAAGGCCCCTAATCGAGTCTAACAAAGTCCGCTGATCGAGTTTAGCAAAGGCCCTTGATCGAGTATAACAAACGCCCCTCAAGGAGTATTCCAAAGTCCCCACATCGAATATAACAAAGCCCCCTGATCGAGTATAACAAAGTCCCCTGGTTGAATATAACAATGGCCCATGATTGAGTATAACAAAGGCCCCTCATCGAGTATAACAGGGGCCCCTCATCGAGTCTAACAAAGTCCCCTGATCGATTATGACAAAGGCCCTTGATCGAGTAAAACAAAGCCCAATCATCGAGTATAACAAAGTCCCCTAATCGAGTATAACAAAGTCCCCTGGTCGAGGAAAACAAAGCTCCCTGATCGAGTATAACAAAGTCCCCTGATTGAGTATAACAAAGTCCCCTGGTTGACCATAACAAAGGCCCCTGGTCGAGTATAACAAAGTCCCCTAATCGAATATAACAAAGCCCCCTGGTCCATGATCGAGTATTACAAAGGTCCTGATCGAGTAAAAATAGGCCCTGATCAGGAATTTGTATTAATCGATCAAGGTGCCTTTGTCATAACCGATCAGATTCTTGTTAGACTCGATGAGGTCTTTGTTATACTCGTGAGGGCTTTTTGTTATACTTGGCCATTGTTACTCAATCAGGACTTAAGAGAATTGAAGGACCTGTTATATCGATTAGGGAATTGAAAGGATCAGGGACTTTGTTATACACGACCATGATCGAATATAACAAAGCTCCCTGATCGAGTATAACAAAGTCCCCTGATTGAGTATAACAAAGTCCCCTGGTTGACCATAACAAAGGCCCCTGGTCGAGTATAACAAAGTCCCCCTGATCGAATATGACAAAGTACAGTGATCAAGTATAACAAAGTCCCCTGATCGAGTATAACAAAGCCCAATCATCGAGTATAACAAAGTCCCCTAATCGAGTATAACAAAGTCCTCTGGTCGAGCATAACAAAGTCCCCTGATCGAGTATAACAAAGTCCCCTGATCGAGTATAACAAAGTCCTCTTATTGACCATAACAAAGGCCCCTGGTCGAGTATAACAAAGCCCCCCTGATCGAATATTACAAAGTCCAGTGATCATGTATAACAAAGTCCCCTGATCGAGTATAACAAAGTCCCTTTGTCGAGTATAACAAAGTCCTTTGGTCGAGTATAACTAAGGCCCCTCATCGAGCATATCAAAGTCCCCTTATCGAGTACAACAAAGTCCCCTGGTCGAGTATTGCAAATTCCCCTGATCGAGTATAACAATGTCCCCTGGTCGAGTATAACAAAGTCCCCTGGTCGAGTATAACCAAGGCCCCTGATCTAGAATAACAAAGTCCTCTGATCGAATATAACAAAGTCCACTTATCGAGCATAACAAAGGCCCCTCTTCGAGCATAACAAACCCCCCCTCATCGAATAATACAAAGTCCCCTGATCAAGTATAACAAAGTCCCGTGATCGAGTATAACAAAGTCCCCCCATCGAGTATAACAAAGTCCTCTGATCGAGTATAACAAAGTCCCCTGGTCGTGTATAACAAAGTCCCCTGGTCGAGTATAACAAATTCCCCTGATCGAGTATAACAAAGTCCCTTGATCGAGTATAACAAAGTCCCCTGGTCGAGTAAAACAAAGTCCCCTGATCGAGAATAACAAAGGCCCCTGATCGAGTATAACAAAGTCCCTTTATCGAACATAACAAAGGCCCCTGGTCGAGTATAACAAAGCCCCCCTGAACGAATATTACAAAGTCCAGTGATCAAGTATAACAACGTCCCCTAATCGAGTATAACAAAATCTCCTGGTCAAGTATAACAAAGGCCCCTGATGGAGTATAACAAAGACCCCTGATCAAGGAAAACAACGCCCCCTGATCGAGTATAACAAAGTCCCCTGATCGAGTGTAACAAAGTCCCCTGATCGAGTATAACAAAGTCCCCTGATCGATTATAATAAAGTCCCCATATCGAGCATAACAAAGGCCCCTGGTCGATTATAACAAAGCCCCCCGATCGAATATTTCAAAGTCCCCTAATTAAGTTTAACAAAGTCCCCTGATCGAGTATAACAAATTCCCCTTGTCGAGTATAACAAAGGCCCCTGATGGAGTATAACAAAGACCATGATGAATTATAACAAATGTCACCTGATCGAGGAAACGAAAGCCTCCTGATCGAGTATAACAAAGTCCCCTGATCGAGTATAACAAAGCACCCTGGTGGAGAATAACAAAGCCCCCTGCTCAAGTATAACAAAGTCCTCTGATCGAGTATAACAAAGTCCCCTGATCGAGTATAACGAAGACCATGATGGAGTATAATAAAGGCCCCTGATCGAGTATAACAAAGCCCCATCAACGAGTATAACAAAGTCCCCTGATCGAGTATAACAAAGTTCCCTGGTGGAGTATAACAAAGACCCTGAACAAGTATAAAAAAGTCCTCAGATCGAGTAAAACAAAGTCCCCTGGTCGAGTATAACAAAGTCCTCAGATCGAGTATAACAAAGCCCCCTGGTCGAGTATAACAAAGTCCCCTGATCGAGTAAAACAAAGTCCCCTGGCCGAGTATAACAAATTCCCTGGTCGAGTAATAAAGTCACCTGATCGAGTATAACAAAGGCCCTTGATTGAGTATAATAAAGGCCCTGATCGGTATAACAAAGTCCTCAATGAGTATAACAAAGTCCCTGATCGAGGCAATAATGGCCCTGATTGAGTATATAATAAAGACTTGATCGAGTATATCAAAGTCTCCTCGATCGAGGCACAAAGTCCCATGGCCGAGTATAATAAAGCGCTACTGGTCGAGCATAAAAGGACCCGGTAGAGTATGCGTTAAAAAGCCTTCGATCGAATAATAACAATATTACAACCAGGATCAAGTATAATAAAGCCCTGATGGAGTATAACAAAGTCCCCTGGTCGAGTATAACAAAGTCCCCTGATCGAGTATACAAAGTCTTCTGATCGAGGATTACAAAGTCCCCTGATCGAGTATAACAAAGTCCCCCGATCGAGAATAACAAAGTCCCCTGATCGAGGAAAACAAAGCCCTCTGATCGAGTATAACAAAGTCCCTTATCGAGCATAAAAAGGCCCCTGGTCGGGTATAACAAAGCCCCCCCTGATCGAATATTACAAAGTCCAGTGATCAAATATAACAAAGTCCTCTGATCGAGTAAAACAAAGTCCCTTTGTCGAGTATAACAAAGTCCCCTGGTCGAGTATTACAAATTCCCTTGATCGAGTATAACAATGTCCCCTGGTCGAGTATAACAAAGTCCCCTGGTCGAGTATAACCAAGGCCCCTGATCGAGAATAACAAAGTCCTCTGATCAAATATAACAAAGTCCACTTATCGAGCATAACAATATTCTTCGAGCATAATAAACCTCATCGAATAAATAATACAAAGTCCCTGATTGGCATAATAAAGTCCTGTGATTTATATACGTCCCTCATCGAGTATAACAAATTTCTAATCGAGTATAACAAAGTCCCCTCATCGAGTATAACAAAGTCCCCTGGTGGTCGAGTAAAACAAAGTCCCCTCATCGAGCATTTACAAAGGCCCCTGGTCGAGTATAACAAAGCCCCCTGAACGAATATTACAAAGTCCAGTGATCAAGTATAACAAAGTCCCCTAATCGAGTATAACAAAATCCCCTGGTCGAGTATAACAAAGGCCCCTGATGGAGTATAACAAAGACCCCTGATCAAGGAAAACAACACCCACTGATCGAGTATAACAAAGTCCTTTGATCGAGTTTAACAAAGTCCCCTGATCGAGTATAACAAATTCCCCTTATCGAGTATAACAAAGTCCCCTTGTCGAGTATAACAAATTCCCCTGATCGAGTATAACAAAGTCCTTTGGTCGAGTATAACCAAGGCCCCTGATCGAGTATAACAAAGGCCCCCTGTTGAGTATAACAAAGCCTCCAGATCGAGAATAACAAAGTCCCCTTATCGAGCATGACAAAGGCCCCTGGTCGAGCATAACAAAGCCACCCTGATCGAATAATGCAAAGTCCCCTGATCAAGTTTAACAAAGTCCCCTGATCAAGTATAACAAAGACCCTGATGGAGTATAACAAAGGCCCCTAATGGAGTACAAAAAAGACCCTGATGGAGTATAACAAAGTCCCCTGAACGAGGAAAACAAAGCCCTCTGATCGAGTATAACAAAGTCCCCTGATTGAGTATAACAAAGCCCCTCATCGAGTATAAAACATCCCCTGATCGAGTATAACATATCCCCTGATCGTGTATAACAAAGTTCCCTGGTCGAGTAGAGTAATGTCCCCTAATCGAGTATAACAAAGGCCCCTGATCGAGTATAATAAAGTCCCCTTATCGAGCATAACAAAGGCCCCTGGTCGATTATAACAAAGCCCCTCTGATCGAATATTACAAAGTCCCCTGATTAAGTATAACAAAGTCCCCTGATCGAGTATAACAAATTCCCCTTGTCGAGTATTACAAAGGCTCCTGATGGAGTATAACAAAGACCAAGATGGAGTATAACAAATGTCACCTGATCGAGGAAAACAAAGCCTCCTAATCGAGTATAACAAAGTCCCCTGATCGAGTATAGCAAAGCACCCTGGTGGAGAATAACAAAGCCCCCTGCTCGAGTATAACAAAGTCCTCTGATCGAGTATAACACAGTCCCCTGATCGGGTATAACAAAGACCATGATGGAGTATAATAAAGGCCCCTGATCGAGTATAACAAAGCCCCATCAACGAGTATAACAAAGTCCCCTGATCGAGTATAACAAAGTCCTCAGATCGAGTAAAACAAAGTCCCCTGGTCGAGTATAACAAAGTCCTCAGATCGAGTATAACAAAGCCCCCTGGTCGAGTATAACAAAGTCCCCTGATCGAGGGTAATAAGTCTCCTTGGTCGAGTAATAAAGTCATCGATCGAGTATAACAAAGGCCTTGATTGAGAATAAAGGCCCTGACCGAAAGTATAATAAAGTCCCCTGGTCGGTATAACAGTTCCCTGATCGAGTATAACAATGGTTCTTGATTGAGGCAATAGCATTCTAATCGAGTATATCAAAGTCCCCTGATCGATATAACAAAGTCCTATGGTCGAGTATAACAAAGGCCATCAATGATATAACAGCGACCCTGGTAGAGTATAATGCCCCTGATCGAATATTATAAAACCAGGATCACATAACAAAGTCCCTGATCGAGTATAACAGTCCCTGGTCGAGTATAACAAAGGCCCCTGATGGAGTATAACAAAGTCCCCTAATCGAGTATAACAAAGTCCCCTGGTCGAGGAAAACAAAGCTCCCTCATCGAGTATAACAAAGTCCCCTGATTGAGTTTAACAAAGTCCCCTGGTTGACCATAACAAAGGCTCCTGGTCGAGTATAACAAAGTCCCTTAATCGAATATAGCAGAGCCCCCTGGTCGAGTATAACAAAGGCCCCTGATGGAGTATAACAAAGTCCCCTGATCGAGTATATCAAAGCCCCCTGATCGAGTATAAGAAAGTCCCCTGATCGAGTATAACAATGTCCCCTGGTCGAGTATAACAAAGTCCCCTGGTCCAGTATAACCAAGGCCCCTGATCGAGAATAACAAAGTCCTCTGATCGAATATAACAAAGTACACTTATCGAGCATAACAAAGGCCCCTCTTCGAGCATAACAAAACCCCCCTCATCAAATAATACAAAGTCCCCTGATCAAGTATAACAAAGTCCCGTGATCGAGTATAACAAAGTCCCCCCATCGAGTATAACAAAGCACCCATAATAGGAGCCCCTCATCGAGCATAACAAAGTCATATCCAGTACAACAAAGTCCTGGTAAAGGTACAAAATTCCCTGATCGAGTATAACAATGTCCTGGTCGAAATTATAACAAAGTCCTGATCGAGTATAACCAAGGCGGATCCGAGAATAACAAAAGTCCTGTGATCGAATATAACAAAGTCCACTTATCGAGCACTAACAAAGGCCTCTTCGAGCACAACAAACCCCTTATCGAATAATACAAAGTCCCCTGATCCATTATAACAAAGTCACTATGATCCGAGTATATCAAAAGTCCCTCCATCGAGTATAACAAGAATCCTCCTGATCGGTATAACAAGTCCCTGATCCGGAGTATAACAAAGTCCCTGATTGAGTATAACAAAGTCCTGATTTGACCATAACAAAAGGCCCTGGTCGAGTATAACCAAAGTCCCTGATCCGGGAATATTACAAAGTCCAGTGATCCAAGTATAACGAGTCCACGCTGATCGGGTATATAAAGCCCAATCATCGAGTATAACAAAATCCCTAATCGAGGTATAACAACAAAGTCCCCTGATCGAGTTTATCAAAGCCACTGATCGGTATAAGAAAGTCCCCTGATCGAGTATAACAAAGGTCCTCCGGGTCGAGCATAACAAAGGCCCCTGATCGGTATAACAAAAGTCCCCTGATCGAGTATAACAAAGTCCTTTATCGAGAGCATAACAAAGCCCTGGTCGAGAATATAACAAAACCCCTGATCGAATATTACAAGTCCAGTGATCCAAGTATGTAAGACCCTGATCAGGTATAGCAAAAGTCCCACTTTGTGAATATAAAGAATCCTTTGGTCAGCGAGTTCGAGTATACCCAGGGCCCATCATCGGAGCATAACAAAGTCCCTTATCGAGTACAACAAAGTCCCTGGTCGAATTATACAAATCCCTGATCGAGGTATAACAATGTCCCTGGTCGAGTATAACAAAGTCCCTGGTCAGTATAACCAAGGCTGATCGAGAATAACAAAGTTCCGATCGAGAATAACAAGGCCCTGATCGAGTATAACAAAGTCCCTTATCAGCATAACAAAGGGCCCTGGTCGGAGTATAATTAACCCCCATGAACGAATATTACATTCCAGTGATCAAGTATAACAATGTCCCTAATCGGGTAACAAAATCCCTGGTCGAGGTATAACAAAGGCACCTGATGGAGTATAACAAAGACCCTGATCAAGAAAAACAACACCCTGATCGAAGTATAACAAAGTCCTTTGATCGAGTATACCAAAGTCCCCTGATCGAGTATAACAGAATTCCTCTTATCAGTATAACAAAGTTCCTTTGTCGAGTATAACAAATTCCCCTGGTCGAGAAAACAAAGCTCCCTATCGGAGTATAACAAAGTCCCTGATTGAGTATAACAGAGTCCCTGGTTGACCATAACAAAGGCCCCTGGTCAGGTATAACAAGTCCCTAATCGAAGATATAACAAGCCCCTGGTCAAGGTATAACAAAGGCACCTGATGGGGTATAACAAAGTCCCTGATCGGTATATCAAAGCCTCCTGATCGAGTATAGAAAGGTCCCTGATCGAGTATAACAATGTCCCTGGTCGAGTATAACAAAGTCTGGTCGAGTATAACCAGGCCCTAATCGGGAATAACAAAGTCCTCTGATCGAATATAACAAATTTCACTTATCAAGGCATAAAAAGGCCCTCTTCAGGCATATAAGCCCCTCATCGAATAATACAAAGTCCCTGATCAAGTATAACAAAGTCCCGTGATCGAGTATAACAAATTCTGATCGGGTATAACAAAATCCTGATCGAGTATAGCAAGTCCCTGGTCGGGTAAAACAAGTCCCTTATCGAGAATAACAAAAGGCCCTGATCGAGTATAACAAAGTCCCTTATCGAG
>NW_024733000.1:0-15113 GCF_018991925.1 Homarus americanus | reverse complement strand
TATATAATAAAGCCGTTAGGTTAATTTAGGCTAAATATGGTTGATTCATATTTTGTTTTGACAGAAATTCCCGGCAAAATAACGTATCTATATTGAGAACCACCGCCATGTTGGTTCCACGTTAACAAGACACGGATACACTACAGAATAACCCGCGTTCGTTTAACCTCAATTACTACAGTTTACTTTATAATCTTATTTCACAATCTTCACTACATCTCGCTTCACAATCTTCACTGCATCTCACTTCACAATCTTCAGCCAGGTGAGGCTTATGGATCGGGCTTTTTGTGCGAGAGATAGGAAACGTAGGACTAGGGTATGTTTTCCTGGGGCTGGGATAGGGCATGTAGCCGAGAGGTTAGACAGAGTTTTGTCAGGGGAGGGTACCAATCCAGTAGTGTGTCTTAGTGTGGGGGAAACGACATAGGTAAGGTTAGGAGTGAGGAACTTTTCAAGAGGTATAGGGAGGCGCTGGGGAAGATTAGAGATAGGGGAGGGGTCCCGATAGTATGTGGTGTCTTGCCTAGAAGAGGTGTTGGTCGTGAATGGCTGTCCAGGGCAATTGCTATTAATTGCCGACTGGAAAAACATTGTGCAAACAATGGTTGGGCATTCATTGATGACGGGCAACGATTTTATGGCAACGATTACCTGTACTGTCGCGACGGAGTACACTTGTCTCGTGAGGGGGTAAAGACGTTTTCTGCATCCCTGGAGCGTGAAATTGTCACTCCAAAGGGGGGGTTTTGCCAGTAGAGAGGGGTCGGGGAAAATGGGAGTCAAAAAACAAGCAGGTCCTGGGAAGTAGTGAAACAGAAGTAGATAATGCTGAAAATATAGTTAGTCATAATAACAAACATCAAAGTAATAAATGTAAAACAGATAGAAACGGAAGAAATATATCGAGTGTTTATTATACTAATAGTAGAAGCCTGTGTAACAAAATGGACCAGCTCAGGGCCATTGTTAGTAAAGAGAACATAGATATAATTGCAATAACAGAAACATGGATAAATTCAAACAGCAAGCATTTTTTAGCAGAATTTCATATTCCAGGATATAACCTATTTAAATTTGACAGAGTAGGAAGGAGAGGTGGCGGTGTAGCAGTGTATATCAGGGTGTCATTAAAAGGCTGCAATAAATCAAACATTAAAACAAATAGCGACAATGAAAGTATTTGGGTAGAGATTGGTGAGGGCAGTGAATCCGTAGTCATTGGTGTTATATATAGACTACCTAATTTGAGTAGGAACTATGGTAAATTGCTATGGGAGGAAATAAAGAAGGCATCTGATAGAAACAATGTATGTATTCTAGGCGATTTCAACTTTTCAGGCATAGATTGGAAAAATCAACTTAGCGATAATGAATCTGAAGATTTTATAGAAGTAGTACAGGATAGTTTTATATATAAATTTATAAACTTGCCCACTAGAGGAAATAATATCCTCGATTTAGTTCTCAGTAATAATGAAAATCTAGTAAAAGATGTTGGGATTGGAGACGAACTAGGAAACAGTGATCATAAAGCCACATATTTTAACATAATATGGGATGGCAGGAAGAAGGAAAATTCGGCCTTGATCCCGGATTTTAGGAATGCTAATTACGGTAGCATAAGGAGAGACCTAAGGGATGACCCTATGGTCAAAAGATTAATCCCCCCCACACCTCCGGAAACTGTCAACTTAGGACAGGATAACCCTGAATTTAATTTAGCAGCTACTTATGAACAATTTATTGCGACAATCAATAATGCCCAAAATAAACACATCCCTAAAAGAAAATTCAGATCGATACGGAACCAACCAAAATGGATGAATAATAGACTCTTAGATCTTCTAGGGAAAAAGAAAGGAGTATATAGAAAAGTTAAGAAAGGCGAAAATCACTTACTTGGTTACTATCAAAACCTAACAAGACAGGTATAAACAGAAATTAGGAAAGCAAAGAGAAATTATGAAATCAAGGTAGCAAACGAATCGAAATATACCCCCAAAGTTTTTATCAACTGTATAAATCAAAGGTTAGAGATACAATACGTCCCCTTAAAACTACGACAGGAGAAATGACTGATGATGAGTTAGAAATGTGTAGTACGTTAAATAGTCATTTTCGCTCCGTATTCACAAATGAAAACCTAGCACAGTTTCCAGAAGTTCATAAGGTATATAACGACAGTATAGAAAATATGTTGATGAATATCAATATTACTAGTAACGACATGTGCTTAAAGTAATTAACAAACTGAAGCTCATAAATCGCCTGGTCCAGACGCAGGGCGCTAGAATATTAAAAGAATGTAGAGATGAGTTGAGCAATCCATTAGCAGTTTTATTTAATAAGTCATTAGAATAAACAGTTGTAGCTTGAAACTTGCAAATGTAGTTCCGATTAAAAGGGTGATAAATCAATAGCATCAAATTACCGTCCCATTAGTCTCAGTCACAATCATAGGCAAGTTGCTAGAGTCAATTATTGCTACAAAAATCAGAAGCCACTTGGAAACATTCAACTAAATTATTCTTCTCAGCACGGGTTCACCCAGGGACGTTCTTGTCTCACAAATTTGCTTAGCTTTTTCTCAGAAGTATATGAAGCGGTAGATAATGATAAGTCATATGATATAATTTATTTAGATTTCAGTAAAGCATTCGATAGAGTTCCTCATGAGAGATTGATAAGGAAGGTAGAAGTACATGGAATAGGTGGATCAGTATTAAAATGGATTAGGTCATGGTTAACTGGTAGGAAACAAAGAGTCAGCATAAATGGATTAAAGTCAGACTGGGGTGCGGTCAAAAGCGGAGTTCCCCAAGGATCTGTATTAGGCCCTCTGCTGTTTGTTATATTCATTAATGATCTTGATTTAGGCATAACTAGTAGGATTAGTAAATTTGCAGATGATACCAAAATGGGGAGAGTGATAAATTCAGACAGTGACTTTGAACACCTTCAAAGAGATCTAGATACCTTACATGAGTGGTCAGTAGACTGGCAAATGAATTTTAATAGTGATAAATGCAAGGTACTACAGATAGGAAAGACGAATACAAACGTTAAGTATAAACTAGGTAACACGGAAATAGAAAACTCAGTTTGTGAAAAAAATCAAGGTGTATTTGTTAGCAACGACTTGAAACCTAGAAAACAATGTATTAACATTCGCAACAAGGCAAACAGGATTCTTGGGTTCATATCTAGGTCTGTGAGTAACAGAACTGCTGACGTTATCTTGAAACTTTACCTAGCATTAGTGAGGCCACACATGGATTATGCGGTTCAGTTCTGGTGTCCTGATTATAGAATGGACATAGATTCTTTGGAGAGAGTACAAAGAAGAATGACAAAATGATCCATAATATTAGAAACCTTCCATATGAAGAAAGACTGAAAAGCTTAGGCTTACATTCATTAGAGAGGCGTAGAGTTAGGGGAGATATGATAGAGGTGTACAAGTGGGTAAGTGGGATTAATAAGGGTAAAATGGAAGATGTTCTGAAGCTCAGTAATAACGAAATAACTAGAACAAATGGCTTTAAATTAGATAAATTCCGGTTCAGAAAGGATATAGGCAAGCACTGGTTTGGTAATAGAGTTGTGGATATGTGGAATAGGCTACTGAGTGCTATAGTAGGATCGGGGACGCTAGGGAGCTTCAAGACGAAGTTGGATAGGCACATGGAAGTGCTGGGATGGGTGTGAAAGGGATCTGCCCTGTATGGGCCAGTCGGCCTCCTGCAGTATCCCACTTTCTTATGTTCTTATGTTCTTATGTTCACCTCACAATCTTTACTACATCTCACCTCACAATCTTCACTACATTTCACTTCACAATCTTCACTACATCTCACTTCACAATCTTCACTACATCTCACTTCACAATGTTCACTACATCTCACTACACAATCTTCACTACATCTCACTTCACAACCTTCACTACATCTCACTTCACAATCTTCACTACATCTCACTTCACATCTTCACTACATCTCACTTCACAATCTTCACCATATCTCACTTCACAATCTTCACCACATCTCACTTCACAATCTTCACCAAATCTCACTTCACAATCTTCACCACATCTCACTTCACAATCTTTACCACATCTCACTTCACAATCTTCACTACATCTCACTTCACAATCTTCACTATATCTCACTTCACAATCTTCACTACATCTCACCTCACAATCTTCACTACATCTCACTTCACAATCTTCACTACATCTCACTTCACAATCTTCACTACATCTCACTTCACAATCTTCACTACATCCTACTTCACAATCTTCACTACTTCTCAATTCACAATCTTCACTACATCTCACTTCACAATCTTCACTACATCTCACTTCACAATCTTCACTACATCTCACTTCACAATCTTCACTACATCTCACTTCACAATCTTCATTACATCTCACTTCACAATCTTCACTACATCTCACTTCACAATCTTCACTACATCCCACTTCACAATCTTCACTACATCTCACTTCACAATCTTCACTACATCCCACTTCACAAACTTCACTACATTTCACTTCACAATCTTCACTACATCTCACTTCACAATCTTCAATACATCTCACTTCACAATCTTCACTACATCTCACTTCACAATCTTTCACTACATCACACTTCACAATCTTCACCATATCTCACTTCACAATCTTTACTACATCTCACTTCACAATCTTCACTACATCTCACTTCACAATCTTCACTACATCTCACTTCACAATCTTCACTACATCTCACTTCACAATCTTCACTACATCTCACTTCACAATCTTCACTACCTCTCACTTCACAATCTTCACTACATCTCACTACACAATCTTCACTACATCTCACTTCACAACCTTCACTACATCTCACTTCACAATCTTCACTACATCTCACTTCACAATCTTCACTACATCTCACTTCACAATCTTTACCATATCTCACTTCACAATCTTCACTACATCTCACTTCACAATCTTCACTACATCTCACCAACCACCACATCCTCACCCCACACCCTCTACTACATCCTCACTCACACCCCACATCCTCACACTACATCTCACTTCACAATCTTCACTACATCCCACTTCACAATCTTCACTACATCTCACTTCACAATCTTCACTACATCTCACTTCACAATCTTCACTACATCTCACTTCACAATCTTCACTACATCTCACTTCACAATCTTCACTACATCTCACTTCACAATCTTCATTACATCTCACTTCACAATCTTCACTACATCTCACTTCACAATCTTCACTACATCTCACTTCACAATCTTCACCACATCTGACTTCACAATCTTCACTACATCTCACTTCACAATCTTCAATACATCTCACTTCACAATCTTCACTAACACCATCCTTCATCACTACATATAACATCCATCATCACTACTTATAACACCATCCATCATCATCACTACATATAATACTATCCATCATCACTACATATAACACGATCCATCATCACTACATAAAACACCATCCACCATCACTACATATAGAACCATCCATCACGACATATAACACCATCCGACATCATTACATATAACACCAACCATCATCACTACATATAACACCATCCAGCATCACTACATATAACACCAACCATCATCACTACATATAACATCATGCATCATCAATATATATATATAACACCATCCATCATCACTACATATATTACCCTCTTATCATCACTACATATATTACCCTCTTATCATCACTACATATAACACCATCCATCATTACTACAATATAATGCCATCCTTCATCACTACATATAACACCATCCATCATCACTACATATTATAACACCATCCATCATCTTTACAAACACCATCCCTCTTTACTATAGTGATAAACAGAGCTTTATTTTGTTGTCAATTTCTTTAAATTCCAACCTTATTAAACCGTAATTCTTTCTTTATGGTCAAATTTTGATTTGACCTCAGTGAGAGAGCTGTTAGTGTCAGTACATCACAATGGTGTTCCGACGCACTGTATCGAAGGTGACTAAGGTGGAGGTGAAGCCTTGCCAGATGAAGGAGAAAGGCCCCCGATCTAACAAACTGCAGACCACAAAACACACTAAGACCCAAAACAACAAGACCCAAAACAACAAGAAGAAGAAGGAAACTACCACTTTCTGCCGTGTACAAAAGGACCAGTACCTGCCACGGGGAGACTACATCTTCACCGGGAAAAAGACACAAAAGAAGCGCTGAACCTACGCTTCTGATATTTAAAAATACTGTAATAAAAAACATATTAATTGATTTTGTTTGTATTATTTATGCTTTTTTTTATTTTCATCTGTAAACGTGCTGTTTTGGGAATATATTTTGAGTTACATAATATTTAGGTACAGCAGTTTATTTCACTATATCTACTTGTTTACCAAGTAACTGGACTTACAGTCTCCGATCGGGATTCTCAAAACAAATATTTGGCATCGAACTCCGTAAGTGAGCTCGTAATCTAGCCTGTAACTTACAGGACCTCAACACGATCAACCTGGATATAGTAGTCGCTATTTCCGGATTGCATGAAAAAAAATTAATAATATATGTTTTAATAATGCTTGTTAGACTTGTTTTATCATAGAATAATGAAGAAAATGTTTTGTACATCAACATACTAAAATACAATATTAGTTTTTTTTTACGACAAGAAGAGGCTTGGCTGTTCTATTTCTCGCTTTATGGAAGAGATGCAGCTTTTGTCTTCTTACAACTTTTCAAGTAATTTGTACCAAAATAGAAGATTTTTATTGTCCACATTTAGGGTATATTTTTTTTTATGACTGAATAAACTTGCAGATAGACCTTATTAATGTGGTATAGCTGTAAATATCCTTCAGTAATGAAATCCAAATATGAGGTCAAGTGAACATTTTTGCTTAGACTCCGCCTTTGTTAGGACCAAGTTATAACAAGTTATTCTGCCAAGTATCCAATAAGTACCCATGACTCAGAGTTAAATAATACCTAACCTAATCTAAGTTCATCAAACTTAATACAAAAAGTGGGGCCAAAAATAAGTGGTAAAGAAATTTTTTTCTCAGAAAAAGAATTATATTCAGAGGTTTTTTATCCGATACCTTCAGTCGTGATTATTTTGATGCAAAATTAGTTAAATGTATTTAACCCTAACACTACCTCACCTTACCTAATCTTACCTTACCTTATCTAACCTAACCTAATGTTACCTAACCTAGCCAAGCCGCAACGCTCATGACACAATTGAGTTCTCTAGAAAGTTTTAATTTCATTTTCTTTTTTTAAAAATACATTTGCAGAGACAACAAACTTTTGATAATTATTTCTCCAACATATCTATAAATCTGATGATGATATATAAATTTAGGATAGGTTAGGTTTGGTGTGATTAGGATAGGTTAGGCTAGTTTAGGATAGTCTAAGTTAGCTTAGGAAAGGCTAAGTTAGGTTACGATACACTAGGTTAGGTTTTAATCTGCATGATATTTTTACTGAACTTTTAAACGATGTTATAATCCTGGCAGCAGGGTATCGATCACGAAAATAACACTTTGGTAGTTATAACATTTGATAAAGTTTATTATTACTGTAACATGAAACAAATCACTATAGCTGTACTTATCAATCCAGTATTAAATCTGTATTATCTTTGACCATCGCTCATTGGCCAGCTTATCTCTGCACTGTTCTCTGATATAATAAAGTATTGGTGAATGGGAATATTAATCATTTGTGAGTCACTTACTATAAAGGAAACTGTAACGGATTCTATGGACAGTTGGGAATATTTTCACGGAATAAGTCGGAGTAACTCCCCTCTTGCCCAAAAGCGATCCAAGGAGTTAATTCACAGAGCGAAAATCTAGACGAGTCTTCCTTGTTTGTTTTAGGTCATAACAACGAAAAGTTTAATAATGTTTATTACAATGATTCAGGTTTTACTGTAATTCTTCTTTTTTATATTTTTAGTATTTTGTAGATTTTTTCACCCAGTTCATTTCTTGTTTAGATTCATTATTGCAATTATTTTTATTACAGAGTTGAATTAAAAGTTTATATCTAAGTATTTTACAGCTTCACAAATACTTTTATAAAATGTTGATACACACAGTGGACAGTTTTTAGTTCTTTCTTGTAATACCTCAGTATTACTCTGTTAAATTCTTACCATTTACACCTGACCATTTATTTATTTATTTTACAAATTGTTTAAAGAGAGAACATCACCAGCAGGATACAGATGATGAAGTAAATAGAAGTTTGTAACCTAACCCTACCCCCCACTGCTACCCCTCCCTCTTGTCCCACATTCTTACTCGTCACTCCTACCCCTTACTCCTACCCCTTACTCCCACCCCTTAATCCCACCCCTTATTCCCACCCCTTATTCCCACCCTTGCTCCCACCCCTTCCTTCTACCCCTTACTTCTACCCCTTACTCCTACCCCTTACTTCTACCCCTTACTTCTACCCCTTACTCCTACCACTTACTCCTACCACTTACTCATACCCCTTACTCCCACCCCTTGCTTCCACCCCCTGCTTCCACCCTCTTACTCGTACCCCTTGCTCCCACCCCTTACTCCTACCCCTTACTGCCACCCCTTACTGCCACCCCTTACTCCCACCCCTTACTCCTACCCCTTACTCCCACCCCTTAATCCCACCCTTACTTCCGCCTTCCTCCACCCTTATCCCACCCATACTCCCACCCGCCTCCTACCCTTTCTCATGCTCCATCTTCCTCTATACCTCCTTATGTCTATACCCCTTACTCCCACATACTCCACCCTTACTCCTACATACTCCCATACTCACACCCTAACTCCCACCACTCCTCCCTTGCCTCCCATGTACTCCCACCCCTGCCTCCCACCACTTACTCCCTTATACTCCCACCTCCTCCTACCCATACTCTACCCTTACTCCCACCCCTTCTCCCCATACTTCCCACCCTTACTCTCCCACCTTACTCCCCCTTGCTCACCTCCCTACATCTCCCCACATATACTCCCTTATACTCCCACATATACATACTCCCCACCCATACTCCCCCCTTCTCCCCTTCCCTCTCCCTTATACTCCCTTATACTCCCACCCCTTACTCCTACCCCTTACTCCCACCCCTTACTCCCACCCTTACTCCCACGCCTTACTCCCACCCCTTACTCCCACCCCTTACTCCCACCCCTTACTCCCACGCCTTACTCCCACCCTTCACTCCTACCCTTCGCTTCTACCCCCACTGTTACCCCCCACTACGCTGGTAATTGAAGACATCATACATTTGTTCACTTAGACACCACTTATTATTCAGGACCTAATGGCTATAATATCAGAGTCATTATTCTTAACTCAACTTTATATATATATCAATTGTCAAAAACCTTCACTACAAGAAAGAAAAGAACAGTCGGGTATGGCAGAAAATGTAATAAACGAACATGGAGTAAGACATCAAGCTCCATATTGTAAACAAGATCATCGTCATTGTTTATTTATTGCGAGGAAAAATATTGTTCGCAATATAATTATAAAAACCTTCTGTAATTCATTCTCTTCATTACACTAAAAGGTAATGAAGTATATACAGAAAATAGTTTATAAATTACTAAAATAAAAATACGTATAAAAAAGTAAAATAACGTCTATTGATGGAATAGAAAAGAATTATATCGTAAGTGGGTAAAAGATTTCTTGGGTAGGTTTTAGAATACAATAACTGTTTTCTGCATTACACCGATGGTTCCAAGTCAGAAATTATCCTTAAGTTTGTGAATCAGTATTTACAGTTTTTCTTAAAGGGTGACTTAAGTTACGGTCACACGATCCCTTTGATGAGCAATTAATTTGGAGCAAGAAATTACGAGTAATTTCTTCCAAATGTGGTCACACGAGTGGCTCTTGGTTCAGTTACTACAGCAAGAAAAAAAAGTTAACGCCGCTGTGCGAGTAGAAGGGAGAGGGAACATCACAACAACAATGCAGGCGACACAGCAGCTATCCTTGGTATTATTGTTATTATTAAAAAGAAATGAGAGAAAGCGAAGAAAAACTATTGGGGACTCGTAAGTGGCTGGCGAGGAGGAGGAACGAGTGTTTAATATAGACTGGTTCAACTATCGTAGTTACAGTAGGGAGGGTTGTTAGTGTGTGGAGAATGACCGGCTGTATGGGCTTGTGTTTTGTAAACAAACACGCCAAAACACCACCCAAATAATAAACTCAGTGTGTCGTAAAAAACTGTTTGTGCATTTTATACATAATGTTATTGATCTATGTTATATATAGCCAAGGTAAATACTCGATAAATAAGCTTCGTGTCATTAAATATGGTATTAACCGGGTTTTGAACCGATAATCTTGCTCGAAATAGTCAAGAAATTGACTATCACGATTGTCAATAAAAATGCTTCAAAAACTTGCTCGAATTTCTCGAAAATTGCTCGAAATAACTTTCCGGCAAGAAATTGCTAAAAAAAATGCGCCCATGTGACCAGTGCTTTAAGAATTGTATGATATCCTCATGGCAATGGAAACACACACACACACACACACTCACCCCATACACAGTCACACACTCACCATGCACAATCACACACACCCATACACACACCGTACATGCACAAACCATACACACACATACACAGACACACACACACACACACCATACATACACACACCATACACATACACACACCATACACACATACACACACACACACACACACACCATGCACACACCATACAAACAAACAAACACACACCATATACACACACACACACACACACAATGCACACACACACACCATGCACACTCACACACACACACACCATGCACACTCACACCATGCACACACACACACTAATTGTTTTAATTTAGTTCTTGGAACTCTTAAGTGGCAGCGCTTGATGTAAACACTTCTTGGCATTTTCTGTTTATCTAGTAGCAGGTATACACACAGATGTAATATGAGAAAATAAATTATGAATTCTGTCCAGGGAAGTGTTGTGAATATGACCTTGAGATAACACTTGTGTTAAGTGTGAATTTCCCTGTCTAGTGATATGTCCAACTACTACTCTGGGCCGCGAGACAGTGGTAGTGATTACAGATTGCCCACGAGGGGGCTAGTTTATTGGGCACCCCCTTACATCCTGTGCAAGGTGAAGCGCAGAAGCGTTTACAGTGCCCAACTGGGAAGCATGCGGAGTTCATGCTTGCCTTTATGACTCATGCATTAAGGGCGTAAAAGGCCTGAAGGGTCATGGGTTTTGTCAGCAAGTTACATAAAGTGACAATGATGAGTGTGTGGGGGGAAAATTCCCGGTACAATTTATCTGTTTATGGCAAAGTGTGGCAGGTCCCTATTAATGTGAGCGGTGTTTACTGAATCAGCTGACCCTGGCTCGACCTTTTGAGAGACGCAAGCCAAGTGATCTAAGAGTCGTGAATAACATGGTGAATTACTTGGTGTTATTCATTTGGGTGAATATTTGTATAAATCAAAGGTGCTGTCACACACACACACACACACACACACACACACCACACGTGGCACACCACCAACACACAGTTTCTGAGAAGGAGTTTGAGATTGTATTTAACGAAGTCTTAACTGGGAAAATGTTGTATGGCTTTTGTTATGGGGTAAGTTCTGGCGTGAACATTAAGACTATTTTCATAATTTTTTGTAACTAATATTTTTATCTGCCTGGTACAATTATTTATTAATTTGTATTGTAAGTTATGTCTTGATAGTCGATGTAATGTAACAATTTATTTTTTGTGTTAATGTTCATATAGATTGGTTCAGTGTTGCGGCTCTGACTCGTCAACGATGTTAATAAGCTCTTGAGTACATACTGCTGGTGAAACTATGTTATATTAACAACACGACAGACAAGTACTATAATACCTTAACATTTAACAATAATTCAGCCTTAATTTAATTTTTCACCAACTTAAGACACATAACCCAGAAGGAAGTAAGACGGGCAACATAACGCGGGATATCGTGGCTTCACTAAGTGCAAATTATGGAACTGAGGTAACACATTATGGGAAAATGCGAGCCCTGCTAAGTGGTTCTCCTCAACATGGACGCAAACATCAGATGGACAAAGAAACAGAAGAACCCCGGATATACATTCATTTATTCTACAAAAAAGTTACGTAAACGAGCGTTAAATACGTTTAAGTAATCACAGTTTACGAAGCTGAAGTCGAGATATTAGAAGATGAAGAAGACTTTAGCATATCAGTATACCCCACGACCGGCGCCAGGATGTTAAGTGTGCCATCAGGGTATATTAGCGCTGAGAGACGGGTGCTATCGTGGTATATTAGCATACCTTCACCCTGAATGGTATATCAAAAAGTACAGGATTTACTTCACAGATATTTAGTTATATCTATCGGTATATTATATAAATTATATCAATATATCTGTGTATACCAAATATGGCATCAGAGTATATCACCGTTTGCCATCATATTCTCTAAATAACCTCAAAGTATACCCCCGAATGTTTAATATCATACACTATAAATGACACTGTAGTATGTTAGTATATAATCAGGGTATAACATAAATAATATCAGCATTGTTTAGAATATCATATATATTAAGCGTGAGGAATGGATGTATATGATTCAATATATCACAGTTACATAAAGCGGTATGTCAGCTCATCAGCATATCACTAGAATGACATCAGAGTATAGGACACTGTACTCCAATAAATACTGTCAGGTATCTAAGTATATCAGGGTAATCACTGAGAAGTGTCAGAACATATCAGCATATTCCTTGACTGGTAACAAAGCATATCAACATACTCAAAGTATAATCAATGTCTCCGGAATAAACAAGCCAGTGACAGCAGCATATATTTCTGAAAATCAGCTGTGAAATATGTTCAGAACAGCCCAAAGTATACTATAATACTAAGCAACATTTGAAATATACCAGTATACTTCTTAACAGTCAGGGAAAAAATCATTATACAGATTAGTGTCCTCGAAGCAGATCAACTTGTCTCCTGCTTTCTGGGGACCCATTAGTGGCATATCAGTATATCCAAAGAGACACATCGGAGTATATTACCATATATCCCAAGTGCCATGAAGGGATATCAACATACCTGAGTATATTAACTAGCTCTCATAGTCTTCCACTCTCTCTTAGATCCATCAGAATATGTCAGCATATCACCCTATCTTCTGAAGGTCCAGTTTACCTTGTTCCGAAAGTATGTCGAAGCATACTAACAGATCCCCTGAATGCCTTGAGAACATATCAGTATACTTCTAGGTTAATTCATATCATATCAGTATATCCCCTGAATCTAAGGTATAGCTAACCTCATTTCAAATTATTATTAGAGTATGTTAACATATTCCCTTAGAAGCATACCAGCATATCTCTTATGTCATTACAGTCAACCAGTATACGCTCAGAGATAGATGCAAGCATATCAGGGTATATTAGCATACCCTGTAAGAGAGATATGAGCCTAGCTACATAACCAAGTATATCAGCATACCCCATATGCTCTTATAGTACATCAGCACACCCTCTGAGAGACAGAACCATACCAACATATCAGAACATATTAGTATATCCTTTAGAGTGATATGAACATAATGGCATATCAGATGACAAGAGTATATCAGCATAGTCTTTGAGGAGCATATCAGACCAACCTAGCATAAGCTCTTTAAGATAGATGGGAGCATATCTTAAATAGACTGGAACATACCAGAGCATATTAGCATATTAGCATATTAGCAAGGTGAGGAGGAGGAGGAGGAGGCAGGTGTCCACCGACCAGGTATGCCGATAGTCTGGTGATAATGTGGGTAAAACTGGTGTGTGTGTGTGTGTGTGTGTGTGTGTGTGTGTGTGTGTGTGTGTGTGTTCGTTCTCATGTTTATTTCTTGTAAGGTATGTGTCACCTAGCCGGCCATTTTGTTTACATTTTTCGGTCGCTCTAAAATACCATTAAAACAATATTGAGTATAAACGTTTGGCTCAACTGATGATCTCAAACATGTCCCAACTTTTTTTTGCCTCAACTCCACATTCTGTAACTCATTTAGGTAGATGTCCCTCACTACACATACACTGGACTATGTGTAATGTTGCAGCTAATGTGTTATCAAGATATTGCACATTATAAGTTCATGTGTGGTCATTATTATATCAAACGGAGGAATTTTAAAGAGCTATTACACCACCTGTATCAGTAGTTGTCGCCAGGTGAAGGAATGTTTAGGTAGATTATATTTTATTTACTGTAATTAAAGTTTCAATACCTAAGACGTTCCACTATAAGAGTCTTTCAACCTCAGGTAAGGTCTAAAGACTTTCTACTCTAGGTCTTACACCCTGGAGTAGCTGTATCGTCCACATAGGTAATTACTCCACAAGGAACTACAAGTTACACCTTGATGTAATACTTCATTTATTGCCAAACTTTATAGGGAAATATTTTTTCACAAAGAATTTAAAGTTACAATTTCACATAACAAGTCACATTACAAACGTTCCTTCGGCTTACAGTTAAACTTTGCAATGTCAAGATATTTTTTTCACTGCAGAGGAAAGTATGCGTCATCATCACCACACACACACACACAAAGACAAAACTCCTGTATCCAGATTCTCAAAAGTTTATAAATTAAATTCTTCCCTAAAATTAAACAGACAATACATCTATTTATCATAGAGTATGTGAACAATATCGACGCCATATTGGTTACCATCTTTGAGTTATATAATTAGTTAGCTTCATAGTGTTAATTATTTAGTTAAAAAGGAAAAATAATCTACTAGAGTGTGTTGTGACCAAAATATATCAACATTGTATTTACTTTCTCCTCCAGGGGGCACTAAGTCTAGAAAAATGGCACAATTGACATCTACATAAAGTGACTGATCAAGGGTAGATATTGGCTGCCTTTTGTGTTACTTTGAGGTCGTAAGAACACACAGAGCTGCTCTTAAGGATGTTTACCACAATACACCTCAACCAGTTTCTCATTCACTTAGGTCAAACAATAAATCTGGTTC
>NW_024732999.1:0-14692 GCF_018991925.1 Homarus americanus | reverse complement strand
AGTGGTGTTGGTGTTAGTGGTGCTGGTGTTGGTGTTACTGACGACTCGTTGGTGTTAGTGGTGCTGGTGTTGGTGTTGGTGTTAGTGGTGCTGGTGTTGGTGTTGGTGTTAGTGGTGCCGGTGTTACTGACGACTCGTTGGTGTTATTGGCGCCTCGTTGGTGTTACTGACGCATCGTTGGTGTTAATGGCGAGGCGCCAGTAACACCAACACCACTAACACCAACCATCCAGTGATTGTGTAATGGTGTCCCCACTGGTGATAGCGCTGGGTGATGGTTGTGGTGATGGTGGTGGTGGTGGTAATGGTGATGGTGGTGGTAATGGTGATGGTGGTGGTATGATTATGATTGCAATTATTGCTATTCAATAAATATATCATTGACACTGTTGAGTCCATCGTTATGCTGAACATAAGAAATGAGAGGAGCTGTAGATTCAAAGTGCACCAGCTACAATAACTGGTGCTGGGGGACAAGAACCTGAGCGCTGGCTAAAGGCTAATGACAAAACAAGTAGAGCAACGAAGACTAGAGTGAGGCATTCGCTTTGTTTACGATCTTTTATGAGTCTATGAATAGCTAATCGCCATCATAGGATACCTGAGTCTGATGTTTGTGCATTTAGAGCCCAGTGTGTGTGTGTGATTGTGTGTGTGATTGTGTGTGTGTGTGTGTGTGTGTGTGTGTGTGTGTGTGTGTGTGTGTGTGTGATTTTTTCTTTTTTCAGATCCTGCAGAACTTCCTCGCCATTACTTCCGCTGTTCAAATCAATAAAATAGACGTAAGCAAAAGATGGAAAATTTAATAGGGAACGTCTCATGGGTAGAGCCTCATGACCGCAGGTACTAAGCTCCTTCGTGATGTTGTAAAAGATTAACAAAGTCATTCAAAAGTCCTCATTTGCGTATTTATTCATCGTGTATAACTCCATAAAGAAAATCCACAATAAATATTCCTCCTCTTTGCTTCTCATTCATAAAAAAAAATTATGAATGTTTCCTGACACATCAATTGAACACAGAACCGTAAGACTCGTCACCGGACACAATTCTCTGGTCACTCTTGTCTTTATAAATCAAACGCTTATTCTAGTAACTTTCTTTATTTGTGGTTTGAAGATAAAATTCAGACGACTATGATATATTGAAGTGAAACATGACTGTGTACAACTAGAGTAACAGGCAAAGTACAAGCAGTATGAATGGATTTCTTAAGATCTGGCTATGAATAAATAATAGCAACATATCGAGAACTGGTGGCATGAGAGGAATGTATGTAGTAGGAAAATTGGGTTTGTTGAACATTCCTATTGATAATCTCAGTTCATGGGAAGTATGTATCAAACAAAACAATTAATCATGATATAAATTCGAGGATGAAAAAAAGGGAAGAAAAGAAGATTAATAACACAAGAGAATAAAACAGTGTAAAGGTAAATGGATGTTAGACTGTGGAGGACAAGAGATGTGTACACTCAGAAGTTTCTCGTCCATTCAGCAAATAAACATTAGAAGAGTTATTGGTATATGAATATTAAGTGCAACTGGCATCCCCTGAGGTAAACGAATCTTCATATGGTGTTGACTGGTGTTGGCCGGTGGAGGTCATTATATGGCAACTGGGTGTAAAAAATTATACCTAATCATCATGACATAAAGACAGGGAAAAACTTGTGCTGTTCATCGTAATAATCAAGACACAGGACTCGAAGCTAATAATGAGATCTCAAGGCACAAGACGGTACCATAACTATTAATAAAGGAAAGTGGGTGACAAAGACAGTCTAATGAACACCAGGAGGTAAAAGTAATAGTCATAGAGAAACAAGAAACACCAGGAACAAATTCAGATAGTTTCAAGGTGCTCAGTGAGTAAAAAAGATTCAAAGTCGAATATTTTGGACCTCAGTCAGAAATATCAAACTGTCTGTTATTGGTGATTTAGTTATGTATAATTTACCAGTTATCTTTTAATTTTCGTTAATAATAAAAACTGATTTGCAAAAACGAATAACTTTAAAGAAAAACTACAAATGCTGTATATCAATTACGGCGTATTTTTGTCGGCCAGTATTTTTCAGTTCCCGCGAGTAGAGTGAATCAATGGTCAGCTGGACCTGGTGTCATCGCTATATGTTAACTCTAAAAATAGTGAGCTTGTACTGTAGTATATAAAACATGAAAGTGAATGTTGAAAGAGATTCTATCACTACTTTTAATATATTTAAATGGCACAAATTAGTGTTTGTGATTTTTCCCTTTTTCATTTTTAATATCCTGCATATGTTCAGTAAATACATTTTTTGAAATGCCAAAGAGGGAGAGAGATTAAAGTGAAGATGGTGGAATTTTCATTTTGTTCTTTATTTTTTCTTTATTAGTGCACCAGTCTCAATGTCGCACGGAACCCTACAGCACTAACATCTCCACCACCTTGCTCCAGGGAGTTACATGTTCCTCTGACTGAAACTTCCTCTTAGTCCAATATCTGACCCGATCCCGCTCCGAGATCTGTTTCTACTTCATAGATCTCCCAGCTTCAGGTTCTAGTCTTCAGGAGAGACCTTGATCACGGCTCTTCCTTAGTTAAATGACGCATCTTGGACCAGAGCCAGGCCTTAGTTTTGTATAGGCCCGATAGGTGGGTAGGGGTTTGGGTGATATGAGGACTTGTAGCGGACTCTGTAGTTGTACCAATTATTCTTGTATAATCTGAGATCCAAAACAGTTCCTGATCCTTGGTTATTAATGCGACCTGAGGCAGGACCTGGGCTGGTTACTGGTCAGCAAACTCCAGCATTAAAGGTAACTCCTGGCCTGGCTACAGTTCTCAGCCTACACTTGTTGCAAATTTGTCTCTTAACCACGACCCGTTCCTACTCCGAGGTGACTCTTATCTAAGGCCTCGACGTTGTACTGTTTACTATTAACTAAAACCACGACCTGACTCTGAACTCACGACCTGCCCCTGACCTCACTAATATTATTAATACTTGCTAGTTATTGGTGATTATTATAACCTTTTCCAGGTAGTGGCAATACCCCAACGTTTATGGCGTTATGAATGGGTGGCTGTGTACTCCTGTTGTGTAGTTGTGTTCATATTGTTGCGTAGTGGTGCGTTTAGTTGTATACGCTCACAGTATGGTCAGTTTAAACTTCGTCCACCTGTATGTATCACGTCAAGGCAAAACTGTTGTATGTTTTGCACAGATCGTCGACTGCTGGTTGTGGTTGTATGATCTGGTGTGACGTAATGGACCGGTTGTATGATCTTCTATGATCCGGCTCTTAATATCCGGCACGGCGTTATTAAAGGTATCTCTCTCTCTCTTTCTCTCTCTCTCTCTCTCTCTCTCTCTCTCTCTCTCTCTCTCTCTCACACACACACACACACAGTACAACACCTGCATAGCAATAAGGTATAGAAGAGAACAAGCTCAGATATACTAGCTCCGTGTGTGTGTGTGTGTGTGTGTGTGTGTGTGTGTGTGTGTGTGTGTGTGTTCCTACAGACCAACACGAATAACATGCTCGTCCTCGCTGTTTCAGTCTTTGTTGTACAATAATTTGGTTCGTATTTTTTTTCGAACAGCACTGGCCAGAGTAGTCCCGAAGACAACTCTGCCCGAACAACAAGAGACGGAACTGGGACATACTGAGATTCGGCTTCACTTACGTCATTGGTAAAAAAATTTATAAGAGGAGGAACTATCTCATCTTAAGCTGGATGGGACTGATCCACCATTAACTTATTACTGTAGTGGTGGTGGAAGAGTAGGGCTAACTGAGAGACATGCAAGTGTTACTGCCCCACCACACCACCGCATCTACACGTTCTCCTCTCTACACTTCTCACATGTTAGTTTCGAGTATGACTCTATTTTTCCTTGCTGCCGATGAATAGATACAAGGGGAACTCCAGAGCGTAGGGAACTGTTGTTGCATTGATATTCAGCTCCAGCCTAGACTCTCTGGACATCAGTTGATTTATATTCTCCTCCAAACAAGAACATTCGACTTTTAACAATAACAGAAGCCTTTACAAAGAGCGGTATCTCTCAGTCAGGAGAATTGTATTTACAATGGAATAAAAAGAACACAAGCCGACTCTGTTATTGGAATCATAGACTTAACGATGATAGTTGTTTACACATTTCCCTCTATAAACCTTCACCTGAGTTCTTGAGTACCCTCGGCAGATAACAGCATCTAATAGCCTGTACCCTGTCGCCTCCTTCTAACTCGCCTCATCCCACAACCTTCTGAAGGTACAGTATGTACGTACAGTACAGTACAAGTACAGTACAGTACAGTACAGTACAGTACAGTACAGTACATCAACCACTTCCAGAATCCCCTTAAGTAAGATAACACAGCTTCTCAACACGGAGGGAAGGCCTCACCCTCTCAGGGAGGTTTATGAATAGTCAGTCCTCCAGCTTCATTGTCCTGGGTGAGATATATACTGTTCAAACACATAGTGTACAGTAATCAGGGCCTCAAATGCCTTCTAATGCTCTAGGTGGCAAGGACCAAAGCTCGAGGACCTGAATATGTACGTACAAAGTCCCCTTTACTAGTGTGTTTACAGGGGCTCGTCATTTAAACATTCCACAAATAATTACATTGAGATATTTGTTTTAAGCACATTGTTATAAACTGGGTGCACTCTAAAGCTCCTGACTTTTTATGTAATAATATATATATATATATAATTTTTTTTTTTTTTTTTTTTTCTCACCACTCGGAAGGTCTCATTTAAAGTATATGGAACGACCTATTTGAATCAAACATTTTATTCCCATTTTTGCCCATTTTTTTTATAATTTCTGTTGGAAGCTGATCAACCCCACAAGCTTTATCATTTTTCATTTTGCTCACAACTGCCTTAACTTATCTTTCCAGAATTGGCATTTCAATCTGTATTTCCTTTTCGTTTCTTACCTCTAATCTATACTTATTATTGTATAGTTCTACTTCTTCTGCCTCAAACAGGATCTTATTATCTTCGCTTCTATTAGTCCCACCCCATTTATTTCCTTTTTTATGATTCTTTTTTCTGATCTTTTCATATTATTTTGCCTTCTGTCATCACCATTACAAGGGGATTGAACATGATTGTAGGAAACCAAATTTGCTATAAGTCTTGTGAGGTAATGATTAATTAAAATGTCTATATTATTTTAGAACCTTTCTAAATAACTAATTACTAGAAAAAGACACAAACAAGATAAATAAAACAAATAAAATACTCATTAGTAACAAATAAGGGAAGTAGCGCCACAGAGTTTCAACCGTCTGTGGTGACTTATGAACTATCTCGCGTTAATAAATCCAGCCATACATTTAGAAGGTGATAGGCAAGAGAACTAGCATATAAAGGTGTCTAATTTTAACGGTACTTCAAGGTCATGTGCCTGTGAAACAACCAATGCAACTCATGCGTGGCACCGTACACATAAGTTTGTTACGTAGCACTTGGTCATGTATGGAATAATTCTGCTTCTTACTAACTGAATGTAGGAGTTAGGAAATAAGGAAAAGTTGATTGTCATAATTCAGTAAAAACAAAGAAGTATGTCTGTTTGTGTGTGTGTGTCCGCACGAGAATCTCGGAAACTACTTTACTGATCTGTAGTGATGATGGATGGTGTTATATGTAGTGATGATGGATGTTGTTATATGTAGTGATGATGGGTGGTGTTATATGTAGTGATGATGGATGATGTTATATGTAGTGATGATGGGTGGTGTTATATGTAGTGATGATTAGACAATAAAATAATAACAGTTTAATGCTAAGAAAATATACTTTGCTGTACTGCTGTAGTGAAAAACATGGTGGAACTTATATACACCGTTAATGAACTATTGATGGAAGAAGAAGTTTTGGGAACTGAACAGTGAGGGTGGCGTCCTACCGTTGCCTAGCGGATGAGCCACGATTCTGCTAGTGGTACATATAACATAGTACGGTGTCGCCTCTGAACTGAATAAAATCATCTGTCGTTAACCAAATAAAATATTAAAAATGACGACCCTGTAGTGAAGATGTTAATGTTGTGGAAAAATGTATTATGAAATATTTCAACTATGAAGACGAATCCGTTTTTAATTTTGTTTATTGTAGTTTATCTTATGTTGTCTGTGTGTTGAGGACAATGTGTAGAAAATTGATCTGTAAATTTGTATGGCTTACACATGAGTAGGGTAGAGAAACAAGACACATATTTTATTATATTTTATTTATGTGTTTTACATATATAGACCTCACCCTCACCTCTCCTCTGTGATGATGAGCTTGGTTTGAGGCAATTTTTTAGCCTTAAGCACCTGTGAGTATGACATCACAGGCCCATTTTCGGGTTTGGTTTGGGGTCCTTTTACGGCCTCAACCACCTGAGGCTTCTCTTGTGGTGTAGTTATGGGAGCGGGGTTTTCTGACACCGAACAGCGATTTCCACGTTTCCGGGGAATCCTCTGGGGCTTTGGTGCGAGTTGGGGTCCTTTTATGGCCTCAACCACCTTAGGCTTCTCTTGTGGTGTAGTTATGGGAGCGGGGTTTTCTGACACCGAACCAGCGATTTCCACGTTTCCGGGGAATCCTCTGGGGCTTTGGTGCGAGTTGGGGTCCTTTTATGGCCTCAACCACCTGAGGCTTCTCTTGTGGTGTAGTTATGGGAGCGGGGTTTTCTGACACCGAACCACGATTTCCACGTTTCCGGGGAATCCTCTGGGGCTTTGGTGCGAGTTGGGGTCCTTTTATGGCCTCAACCACCTGAGGCTTCTCTTGTGTTGTGGTTTGAGGCTGTACTTTATCCTTAAGCAAGTGTGAGTATGACATCACAGGCCCATTTTGTGGCTTGGGTTGGGGTTGTTTTGTAACCTGTGTTGGTTTGTTTCGCTCTTTCTCGTCAAGATCAACTAACTCGAGCCATGAGAGGCTCGAGTTAGCATAAGCGACAACGTCCAAAACTTCTGTGTAAGTCATATTGCTCAAGTAATTTTTGTTTTATAAAAACTGTTATAACGAAGTACAATACAGACTTTGCTCACCGAGCTTCAGGACCTCATGAAAAAATATCGAGGTAAACACGATTTTGTGACATAAAACCAAATAATGTAGGTTGGAACAGTGTAGTATAGTATAGAGGAGTAGTGCCGTGGTGAAGATACAGTATATAGTGATAGTAACGAACATAGAGTTTATAGTAACAGTCGTGAGGTACAGTATATAGTGATAGTAACGAACATAGAGTTTATAGTAACAGTAGTGAGGTACAGTATATAGTGATAGTAACGTAGAGCTTATAGTAACAGTAGTGAACATTGTGTATAGTAACAGTAGTGAACATTGTGTATAGTAACAGTAGTGAACATTGTGTACAGTAACAGTAGTGAAAATTGTGTATAGTAACAGTAGTGAACATTGTGTATTGTAACAGTAGTGAACATTGTGTATAGTAACAGTCGTGAACATTGTGTATAGTAACAGTAGTGAACATTGTGTATAATATCAGTAGTGAAGATTGTGTACAGTAACAGTAGTGAACATTGTGTATAGTAACAGTAGTGAACATTGTGCATAGTAACAGTAGTGAAGATTGTGTACAGTAACAGTAGTGAACATTGTGTATAGTAACAGTAGTGAACATTGTGCATAATAACAGTAGTGAACATTGTGCATAGTAAGAGTAGTGAAGATTGTGTATAATATCAGTAGTGAAGATTGTGTACAGTAACAGTAGTGAACACTGTGTATAGTAACAGTAGTGAACATTGTGTATAGTAACAGTAGTGAACATTGTGCATAGTAACAGTAGTGAACATTGTATATAGCAACAGTAGTGAACCTTGTGTATAGTAACAGTAGTGAACATTATGTATAGTAACAGTAGTGAACATTGTGTATAGTAACAGTAGTGAACATTGTATATAGCAACAGTAGTGAACATTGTGTATAGTAACAGTAGTGAACATTGTGTATAGTAACAGTAGTGAACATTGTGAATAGTAACAGTAGTGAACATTGTGTATAGTAACAGTAGTGAACATTGTATATTGTAACAGTAGTGAACATTTTATATAGTAACAGTAGTGAACATTGTGTTTAGTAACAGTAGTGAACATTGTGCATAGTAACAGTAGTGAACATTGTGTATAGTAACAGTAGTGAACATTGTATATAGTAACAGTAGTGAACATTGTGCATAGTAACAGTAGTGAATATTGTGCATAGTAACAGTAGTGAACATTGTGCATAGTAACAGTAGTGAACATAGAGTTTATAGTAACAGTAGTGAACATTGTGTATAATAACAGTAGTGAAGATTGTGTACAGTAACAGTAGTGAACATTGTGAACATTGTGGTGAACATTGTATATAGTAACAGTAGTGAACATTGTATATAGTAACAGTAGTGAACATTGTATAGAGTAACAGTAGTGAACATTGTATATATCAACAGTAGTGAACATTGTATATAGCAACAGTAGTGAACATTGTGTAGAGTAACAGTAGTGAACATTGTGTTTAGTAACAGTAGTGAACATTGTGTATAGCAACAGTAGTGAACATTGTGTTTAGTAACAGTAGTGAACATTGTATATAGCAACAGTAGGTCAAGATTGATTATGATACAGATTGTGTTCCTTTTTAAACCGAGAAACCAGATCTCACACAAGTTTTAGAGAGGTTTGGTTAGGTTAGGTCAGGTCAAGTTAGGTATATCCTGGCATATTCTGCTAATATTTTCTAGATACAAACTTTATGTATTATATATTTGTAAATCAACAAATAAATAAATAAATAAATACAAAGTGATATTTGGTAACATTCTGATATGTTCTTACTACCACCATGCTATGTGTACTATTCCAGATGATACTAAATGTTACATAATACTTCCTTGAGATAAATGCACAGTATATATCAGGTGCCTACAAGAGAGCTCGGGTTCTCAACTGGCTCAGCCATGTTAATATTGTTAATATTATCCACTCTGTATCTGTTTTTTTGTGGCTAAATAAACTGTTTTTTTTATCAATATTCCAATTACAAAATAAAGTCAACCAGGGAGCAGACAAGACACAACACACACTGAACAATATGTATCCAAACATTCGTCCACATCTGGTTAGTTAGTCTTTGGAGACCCTCAGCATCAGAGAATAGAAAGGGGTGACTAACAAGCTGCTTTCGACTAGCTGAAGCCCTGAATATATACCGTCAAACCCCATTCTCTATCATACAGACCCGAGCAGTGAATTCATCCCGACAACCAACGCTTCAGTGGACAGAATAGGAACCGTTCCCATGAAAGGGAAGCTATAAGGTCAAAGGAGGTTGAAAAAACCGTGCCACAGTCGACCACGAGCTGCGAGCAATAGCCAGAATCATTAAAAGGTCCTATCAATATAAATGTATGAACTCGGTTTTCTGCTCCAAACCGACCAACTTCTCGTCATGTATTACCAAGCGATATATAGTCAGCAGCAAAAGTTCGTCCCAGTCAAGCAGCAGGATTTGAGGCAGGTGATCTGGTAACATTGTATGGGAGGTTGGCTAGGAATACATGTGTTGTATATAACATTAATAGAGGCATTGTACTAAATGTGGGAAAATAATGCTTGTGAGAAAGATATGACATTGCATGACAATAAATGTGTCATTTAAGCGTGGAAGACACTCATTGACATCCGCGGAACGGCTAATGATATACAGTACAGTACGGTACGTTTGGCTTCCCTGTTAGGAATCATCCTTCACAATGTGATACTTTTCTCTCACATTATTTTCCCAAATTTTACACGTTGCTGTTATATAAATAATACACAAAAAAATTATTCTCATCTAATATCCGATGATAAGTCCTTGATAACAAACCAATTAAAACATATCTGTCAGTCTTCCCCATACAGTATTTACTTTTCGCCTGCCTCATATCACGCAGGTTAGTTGGGACATACTTCTGCTGTAGACTGAACCTGTTCAGGTTCACAATAAGGTACAGGTCCGTTCAGAAGTTCGTTTTACAACCGGGGCGAAGGGAGGTATAGCCTGTCAGGTCACTACACCGACCCTCCCACCAACACACAGAGTGGAAGTGACAACGGAACAGTTTGATTCGAACACAGACTCATCAGAAAGAGATGGGAAGAATATCGGCCAAGGTTACTCCTGATGGATGATGATGTGTAACATAATGCTTACGAGTATCCAATGCCGTTGATGAGAGTGATCACTTCAAAAAGTTTTCCGGCATTTTCGTGGTGTAGAATAACATAGTCTTTTTCTCCTGTAATTTTTATTTTACACTCCCCCCCCCCTCGTTGTGGATCGATGACTTGTGCCCGGGTGGGCAATTCCCCGCACACAAAAACAAACAAACAAAAAAACAATTGCATTGAGTAGAGTCCTCATCAGTGACCCGAGTATTGCAGCCCCACTCTGTTACATGATCATCTGTTAACCGGAGTGTCAGTGTTTGTCATCGGGTCATTATACTTGACCAGTGTCAAGTGGTGAAAATTTGTCAGCTAACTGCAGTTTTTATAATCCGATTATATTTATTGTTGTATTAATAATAAGTGATTAACGACACTGTGTCAATCCTCATGTACTGTAATTGGCGTCATTATATATATATATATACTGTATATATATATATATATATATATATATATATATATATATATATATATATATATATATATATATATATATATATATATATATATATATATATATATATATATATATCATTATTATTATTATTATTATTATTATTATTATTTTCGTATACTTTTGAGATTTTATTTTCCGTTGTTGTATCTTTGTATCTGCGATTCTGCATATCATGCCAGGTGATTTTTTTTAGTTTGTTTTGTTTTAAATAACTTTATTAGAATAAATATTTTCGAATCAAATTTATCATCAATTGCTGAATTTAGGTGGATCTCTCGACTTTGTAAACATAGGGTTAGACAATTATATTAAGTGTATAGGTCAGTTAGAAGCAGAGGTATTAGAAAACATGTAATTAAGGGCAACCATTTTGAAAATTCAATATGACGGCGAAACACATATCTGCACAAATGGCAACATTGCTTTTCAATTTGTTTGTTATAAGGTTTCCAAAGTTTTTTAGGTCTGCTAATCTCCAAAATTTCCGCCGATTACTTAAATGTTAACAAAGTGAACCTGACTATCCCACTAATGACCTAAACATTCACCAGTGAAATATTTGATTTAGAATAAGACACAAGGACAGTCCATTACTGGGCATGGAGAGGCCTCATCTGTTGACTATAAAAATAGCGTCAGCTGATCTGTGACTTCACCTTCAACCTCTCTTTAGGCCAGAGTAAATTTACAAGAAGTTATTGCATAATAAAGATTTGCTCACAAGAATGATTCTCAAGCGCCGCCTCCTCGCAGTAAGCACGGGAAATTGGTGCCGTTCATTTTACAGCCAGTCTCTAATTTATCTAAATAAAAGATGGGCACCGCAAAGTTAGTCAGACTTAAAGCGAGTAAGAGAAGAACGCCCTCCCTTCCCTGCCTCTATCCCAGACATTTGTTCCTCCCCTTTCTCACGTATCTCCCTCCCTCTCAGTCCTTCTCTCTCTCTCTCTCTCTCTCTGCTCCTAGTATTTTATCTATTTTTCTCATCTTCCCCTTTTTATCTTCCAAGTCCTGCGTTTCACCCCACATCCAACTTCTCCCATCTACTACCGTCCCCTCCTCTCCCCTGCCCTCCTCTACCCCATCCTTCCCAGCACTGCCTCCTGTTCACACCCCTCATATGCCCCCCTCCCCCCTCCCAGCACAGTCTCCTGCTCACCCTCCTCTTCCCATATTGTCACCAACACACACCATATTGTCACCATCCCACATCATATTGTCACCAACACACCATATTGTCACTATCACATACCATATTGTCACCAACACACCATATTGTCACCATCACACACCATATTGTCACCAACACACACCATATTGTCACCATCACACACCATATTGTCACCATCACACACCATATTGTCACCATCACACACCATATTGTCACCATCACACACCATATTGTCACCATCACACACCATATTGTCACCATCAACCAACTTGCTTGTTACCATCACATCAAATTTCCAAAGTCTGTTTCCCTTCACCTAGACCTCCCTTGCTTGTTCCCTTCACCTAGGCCTCACCTGTTCCCCTCACCTAGACATCCCCTGTCTGTTTCCCTTCACCTAGACCTCCCCTGCCCAGCCGCAACAGCAGGTGACTCCCCCAGCGGACCGGCCTCAGCCTGGGATGCGGGAGAGACCATGAATAATGCACCTCCATACCACTGTTTGTTGACACTGGTATAACAAGGAATAACACAGTGACAGCATTTTCCACTCGCGTATTGTTCCACGGAAAACTAGAGGCGACTCCATATAGTCACCATGTCCGTAGTATTCCAGCTTACGGTGATGTGAGCAGGTAAACAATGCATTAGTACAATCATACTATTTATATACTGATTATTTGTTGAATTAGAAACGCAGCTCAGGCTCAGAAGCTTATAAGTAAAGGAGTAAACTTTGGCCCTCCTCCAACCTGGCCAACACATTAATATCACCAATACCATTACATAGGGTAAGTATTTTAAAATTCAGCGCGGGGCGGATTACTGTGTCGTCCCTCACCCAACCTGAGATTAAAGGAGATGTGCACCAGGAACTAACACTCCCTGCGTCTTGCATTTTTCCCGTCTATATATATAAAACTGAGGCAATTGACTATCCTAGGGGTAAGCTTATAGGAAGCATGGACAAACAGCAACATATTTATTTGGTAACGTCTCGACATTATCTCTTGTCATCGTAAGACCGAAAACATGAAATAAAATACAGTAACATCAATATTAAAAACTTAATATGATAATTAAATTCATTTCATCATTGGATACATTAAGTGAGTTTTAAAAAGAAAAATATCACTGAATTGCTTATATTTACTACATTTAACATTACGAGGCATAAAACACAGTTAGAAACAAAGTAAAGCCATGATCCGGGTCACAGAGAGCAGAGTCTTACCTCACGTACACAAGTCCAGCCAGTACTGGGCTCCCACGTCTCCTCTACGTCTGCCAGTGTTTAACTGCCTAACTATTAATTCATCATAATAAAACGTTTTTTAAGCTGTTTTAATATAGACAGCTTCAGTCTCCCCATATCTTAAGCACCAATTCATGTGTTTTTTTTTTTTTTTTTGGTGTGTGTGTGTGTGTGTGTGTGTGTGTGTGTGTGTGTGTGTGTGTGTGTGTGTGTGTGTGTGTGTGTGTGTGTGTGTGTGTGTGTGTGTGGATCACCTCTAGTAGTAATTATAAACACAATGTTGTTCAATTTGTTCCTCTCCCCTTTTGCCAAACTTCACCTCAACTAGGAGTTCTCATATTAATACTTAAACATGTTTTTATTTCAAATAATTATATTGTTATACATAACCAGAGACAATACTTTATAAGGCGTGACAAAACAGAGCAGTGAAGTAGTTTAGACTGAGAAGTGAACGGGTACCAACAGATGAAAAGAAAGTGGGAATTGAGGAAACTTGGGTTTGTATTTACGTGCTAAGGAGTCACTGTGTGTAGCAGCCAGAGACTGACTTTAATGTACAAGAAACCTGAAGTATCTATTAAACAGAGAGAGAGAGAGAGAGAGAGAGTTGCTTCCTCATTGCAGTTCTTCACTAATTCATATTACTTTCGCTGTTATCACATTTAATGGTGAAATATGACAGTTATTACTCAAGCCCTGTGATGGTAAACTCCCCGCTTCTCTCTTCTGTAGCTGAGTCCGATGATATCTACTTGCAGACTTTTCCTAAAATATTTATTGACTATTTTCGTGTATGTAAGTATGTGACGTTTCTCTCTCATTTCACCGCCGCTCATGTGTGCTCAAGGAAAGCCTTTTCAGATCACACCTTCATTTCTCCTCTTATTCAGAATTCTCTAAAAGGAATATTCCTTCTGCGTGGAATAGCATAGAAAATTTTTATTATCATTTCAAAAGAGATTTTCCATGTTAGTAGGATCAATGTCTCGAGAGACATCTCTCGAATACCAAAATACTTCTCTTCGCCGCAACGGAAACTCTGTAGAGAATGTGATCAGATTGTAAGTGTAGTTAAAGTATGGTGTGGTAAAAGGGCTCCTTGAGAATATTTATCAACATTGTTATATCTCTTCATTTTTCTATAACATAACCGAGAATACAAGTTGTCCTCAGTGAAACACAATCTCGTCTGGTTTGGATATCATTACTTCTTTCAGCGTTCACTGAAGAGGAAACATTAATAAAAAAAAATCCGTTTTCCATCAAACGCGCGTGCACCAGCCTCCAGAGCGGCGTGCACCAGCCTCCAGAGAGCGTGCACCAGCCTCCAGAGCGGCGTGCACCAGCCTCCAGAGCGGCGTGCACCAACCTCCAGAGCGGCGTGCACCAGCCTCCAGAGCGGCGTGCACCAGCCTCCAGAGCGGCGTGCACCAGCCTCCAGAGCGGCGTGCACCAGCCTCCAGAGCGGCGTGCACCAGCCTCCAGAGCAGCGTGCACCAGCCTCCAGAGCGGCGTGCACCAGCCTCCAGAGCAGCGTGCACCAGCCTCCGAGCGGCGATGCACCAGCCTCCCG
>NW_024732998.1:0-13999 GCF_018991925.1 Homarus americanus | reverse complement strand
CCAAAAAGTCGATAATCTACTTTCCCGAAAAGTAGATAATCTACTTTTCTGGAAAGTAGATAACCAACTTTCCCGGAAAGTAGATATTTCCCATTTTCTATGATAAAAATTTCCCGTTTTCTATGATAAGTAGATAACCAACTCTACGGGAAAGTAGATATTTCCACATTTTCTGTGATACAAATTTCCCGTTTTCTATGATTATCTAATTCAGAAAATTAGGTAATATTTTCCCAAAAGTTGATAATCTACTTCCCCAAAAAGTCGATAATCTACTTTACCGAAAAGTAGATAATCTACTTTTCTGGAAAGTAGATAACCAACTTTCCCGGAAAGTAGATATTTCCCATTTTCTATGATATAAATTTCCCGTTTTCTATGATAATCTACCTCTTAAAAGTAGATAATATTTTACCCAAAAATCGATAATCTACTTCCCCGAAAAGTAGATAATCTACTTTTCGGGAAAGTAGATAACCAACTTTCCCGGAAAGTAGATATTTCCCATTTTCTGTGATACAAATTTCCCGTTTTCTATGATAATCTAATTCAGAAAATTTGGTAATATTTTCGCAAAACTTGATAATCTACTTCCCCAAAAAGTCGATAATCTACTTTACCGAAAAGTAGATAATCTACTTTTCGGGAAAGTAGATAACCAACTTTCCCGGAAAGTAGATATTTCCCATTTTCTATGATATAAATTTGCGTTTTCTATGATAAGTAGATAACCAACTTTCCCAGAAAGTAGATGTTTCTACATTTTCTGTGATACCATTTCCGAACTATGATAATCTAATTCGAAAAGTGCCCAGGTATTATTTTTCCCAAAGTTGATATTCATACAAAAGTCGTACTTTCGAAAAATGAAACTAATCTACTTTTCTGGAAGATGAATAATAACTTTCGGAAAGTAGATATTTCTATGATAAAATTTCGTTTTCTATGATAGTAGATAACCAACTCTCGGAAAGAATATTTCCACATTTCTGCTGATACTAAAATTTCCCGTTTTCTATGATTATCTAATTCAGAAAATTAGGTAATATTTCCCAAAAAGTCGATAATCTACTTCCCCAAAAAGTTGATAATCTACTTTCCTGAAAAGTAGATAATCTACTTTTCGGGAAAGTAGATAACCAACTTTCCCGGAAAGTAGATATTTCCCATTTTCTGTGATACAAATTTCCCGTTTTCTATGATAATCTACTTCAGAAAATTAGGTAATATTTCCCAAAAAGTCGATAATCTACTTCCCCAAAAAGTTGATAATCTACTTTCCTGAAAAGTAGATAATCTACTTTTCGGGAAAGTAGATAACCAACTTTCCCGGAAAGAAAGTAGATGTTTCCCATTTTCTGTGATATAAATTTCACGTTTTCTATGATAATCTACTCTTAAAAAGTAGGTAATATTTTACCCAAAAATCGATAATCTACTTCCCCAAAAAGTCGATAATCTACTTTCCCGAAAAGTAGATAATCTACTTTTCCGGAAAGTAGATAACCAACTTTCCCGGAAAGTAGATATTTCCCATTTTCTGTGATACAAATTTCCCGTTTTCTATGATAATCTACTTCTTAAAAGTAGGTAATATTTTCCCAAAAGTTGATAATCTACTTCCCCAAAAAGTCGATAATCTACTATACCGAAAAGTAGATAATCTACTTTTCGGGAAAGTAGATAACCAACTTTCCCGGAAAGTAGATATTTCCCATTTTCTATGATATAAATTTCCCGTTTTCTATGATAAGTAGACAACCAACTTTCCCGGAGAGTAGATATTTCCACATTTTCTGTGATACAAATTTCCCGTTTTCTATGATTATCTAATACAGAAAATTAGGTAATATTTTCCCAAAAGTTGATAATCTACTTCCCCAAAAAGTCGATAATCTACTTTACCGAAAAGTAGATAATCTACTTTTCTGGAAAGTAGATAACCAACTTTCCCGGAAAGTAGATATTTCCCATTTTCTATGATATAAATTTCCCGTTTTCTATGATAAGTAGATAACCAACTTTCCCGGAAAGTAGATATTTCCACATTTTCTGTGATACAAATTTCCCGTTTTCTATGATTATCTAATTCAGAAAATTAGGTAATATTTTCCCAAAAGTTGATAATCTACTTCCCCAAAAAGTCGATAATCTACTTTCCCGAAAAGTGAATAATCTACTTTTCGGGAGAGAAATAGATAATAACTTTCCGGAAAGTAGATATTTCCCATTTTCTGTGATACAAATTTTCCCGTTTTCTGTGATATCCAGATTAAGAAAATTAGGTAATATTTTCGAAAAGTTGATAATCTACTTCCCCAAAAGTCGATAATCTGCTTTTACCGAAATGAATAATCTACTTTTTTTCGGGAAGTAGACAACTTTTCGGAAAGTAGATATTTCCCCATTTTCTGTGATACAAATTTCCCGTTTTCTATGATAATCTACTTCTTAAAAGTAGGTAATATTTTCCCAATAGTTGATAATCTACTTCCCCAAAAAGTCGATAATCTACTTTACCGAAAAGTAGATAATCTACTTTTCGGGAAAGTAGATAACCAACTTTCCCGGAAAGTAGATATTTCCCATTTTCTATGATATAAATTTCCCGTTTTCTATGATAAGTAGATAACCAACTTTCCCGGAAAGTAGATATTTCCACATTTTCTGTGAAACAAATTTCCCGTTTTCTATGATTATCTAATTCAGAAAATTAGGTAATATTTTCCCAAAAGTTGATAATCTACTTCCCCAAAAAGTCGATAATCTACTTTACCGAAAAGTAGATAATCTACTTTTCGGGAAAGTAGATAACCAACTTTCCCGAAAAGTAGATATTTCCCATTTTCTATGATATAAATTTTCCGTTTTCTATGATAATCTACCTCTTAAAAGTAGGTAATATTTTACCCAAAAATCGACAATCTACTTCCCCGAAAAGTCGATAATCTACTTTACCGAAAAGTAGATAATCTACTTTTCGGGAAAGTAGATAACCAACTTTCCCGGAAAGTAGATATTTCCCATTTTCTGTGATAAAAATTTCCAGTTTTCTATGATAATCTAATTCAGAAAATTAGGTAATAATTTCCCAAAAGTTGATAATCTACTTCCCCAAAAAGTCGATAATCTACTTTCCCGAAAATTATATATCCTACTTCCCGAAAAGTAGATGCTTACGATCTTTTGAGAATCCGAACTTACGATTTTTCTAATTCTGAAAAGATCGTAAGTATATACTTTTACGTTATTTTTTTCTCTTAAGTTCGAATTTACGACAATTAAAAAGATCGTAAATTCGGATTCTCGAAAGATCGTAAGTATCTACTTTTCGGTGACGTAGATTTTCTACTTTTCGGGAAAGTATAAAAATTGGCTCTTATAATTTTTGCCTTTGGAACCCTTTGGTTTTCAACTTTTTTATTAGGATTATTATAAACAAAGAAAAGACTATTTTTTTTCATTTATAGGACACATTAAGTTACTATACAAATATTTATTGTAATGATTGACACCAGGTTACTGCTAGGTTAGGTTGCCCTTATGGTACTACAACCTGTGTACGCACGGTCCCATAAAGGCGACCCAACCTGGATCATGCAAGGCTACCAGTGTACCTTGGTCGACGTCTCTCTCCTATCTCTATAGTAGGGGGCTCAGACAAGCCTCGGCACCCAGCCCTTGGCAGCATCACTGTCCCTTGCAGTGACAGACAGCCTTTAGTGTCATCACATAGCCCTTACTAGCTGTACACTAGCTAGTTATAAGCTTCCTCAGAGGCACAGATAGCTCTTTAGAGCCTCACACATCCCCAAGTTGCCACAAACATCACTTATCCCCTTGAAGATACACTGCCTTGTAATTAATTTTTAATATGTATAACATTTGAAAAACAAAAACAAAATACAATTACAAAAGTTTGTCCAGGGGAAAAATTCATTGGTTACAAAGTAAGTTGTGAACACGTAATAAATAACTAACTGATAATTAAGGTAAATTCTTAAACTGGCATCTTTTATTTCAGTGCTGTGCCAGCTAGAGTAAAACATTGTGTTACACAAATGAAAATGAAACTACTGTACAAAATATCGTAAATTCAACAATGTTATGACATTGTTGACTTATTTTGTACTTCAGTTTTATTTCCACTTGTATAACGAACTATTTTACTCTTGCTGGCACTGGATTAAAAGATGCTAGTTTAAGAATTTACTGAAATTTTCAGTTCTTATTAAATCATTACAACTTGCTTGTAACATTATGTCACAAGTTCTCTGCATTTTAAGTTTTTAAGGTAGCTGAAGTCACCTTAGGCATTCCATTGGTGGACCACAGCAGTGACGTCACCACTAGTAGTTTACGTCAATGGTGGAACTTTCCACAAGAGCAATGACATCATCACCAGTAGTGTGCCTCATTGGTGAGACAGAAGCCCTTCACTTTACACCTCACAGTCAGTCCTTCCCTCACCCCTAGATCTCACAGTGAGTCCTTCCCTCACTCCTACACCTCACAGTGAGTCCTTCCCTCACCCCTACACCTCACAGGGAGTCCTTCCCTCACTCCTACACCTCAGTGAGTCCTTCACTCACTCCTACACCTCACAGTGAGTCCTTCCCTCACTCCTACACCTCGCAGTGATTCCTTCCCTCACTCCTACACCTCAGAGAGTCCTTCCCTCACTCCTACACCTCACAGTGAGTCCTTCCCTCACCCCTACACCTCACAGGGAGTCCTTCACTCACTCCTACACCTCACAATGAGTCCTTCACTCACTCCTACACCTCACAGTGAGTCCTTCCCTCACTCCTACACCTCAGGTGGGTCCTTTGCTCACCCTTACAACTCAGTGAGTCCTTCCCACACTCCTGCACATCACAGTGGGTCCTTCCCTCACCCCTACACATACAGCGAGCTCCTCATTCCTTCACATCACAGCAGAGTCCTTCCCTCCTCCCTACACCTCAGATGAGTCCTTTGCTCACCCTTACAACTCAGTGAGTCCTTCCCACCTCCTGCACATCACAGTGAGTCCTTCCCACACCTCCTACACTTCACAGTGTGTCCTTCCCTCACATCTACACATCACAGTGAGTCCTTCCCTCACTCCTACACACATCCTGTGAGTCCTTCCTCCTCCTACACCTCACAGTGGGTCACTCTCCACCCTTACAGCTCAGTGAGTCCTTCCCTCACTCCTACACGTCACAGCAGACCTTCCCTCCTCCTACACCTCACAGTGAGTCCTTTGCTCACCCCTTAACTCAGTGAGTCCTTCCCTCTACTCTCCACATCACAGCAGAGTCCTTCCCTCACTCCTACACATCACAGTGAGTCCTTCTCAAACTCCTATAAATCACAATGAGTCCTTCCCTCATACTACACAACCTGCAGGTCTTTCCTTCACTCTTACAAAACACAGTAAGTCATTCCTCAATCCTACACAACTTGTAGCATCCTACCCTCCTCCCACACACAGCAAGTCTTTCCCTTACCTCACACACATTGCATGTCCTTCCCTCACTCCTATAAATCACTGCAAGTCCTCCTCTCACCTCCTTAGGTCAGTAAGTCCTCCTCTCACTCCTTAGTAGGTCAGTAAGTCCTCCTCTCACTCCTAGGTCAGTAAGTCCCCTCTCACTCTTATTGGGTCAGTAAGTCCTCCTCTCACTCCTTAGGTCAGTAAGTCCTCCTCTCACTTCTTATTAGGTCAGTAAGTCCTCCTTCCTCTTAGTAGGTCAGTAAGTCCTCCTCTCACTCCTTGGGTCAGTAAGTCCTCCTCTCACTTCTTATTAGGTCAGTAAGTCCTCCTCCTCACTCCTCTTAGTAGGTCAAAGTCCTCTCACTCCTTAGGTCAGTAAGTCCTCTCACTTCTTATTAGGGTCAGTACCTCCTCTCACTCTTATTGGTCAGTAAGTCCTCCTCTCACTTCTTATTAGGTCAGTAAGTCCTCCTCTCACTCTTATTAGGTCAGTAAGTCCTCCTTTCATCCTTCATTAGGCCAAGTCCTCCTCTCACTTCTTGGTCAGTAAGTCCCCTCTCACTTTTATAGGTCAGTAAGTCCTCCTCTCACTTTATTAGGGTCAGTAGTCCGTCTCTTCACTTTATTAGGTCAGTAAGTCCTCCTCCTACCCTTAGTAGGTCAGTAAGTCCTCCTCTCACTTAGTAGGTCAGTAAGTCCTCCTCTCACTCCTTAGTAGGTCAGTAAGTCCTCCTTCACTTCTTAGTAGATCGTAAGTCCTCCTCTCACCTCAGTAGGTCAGTAAGTCCCTTCACTTCTTAGGTCAGTAAGTCCTCCTCTCACCTCTTAGGGTCAGTAAGTCCTCCTCTCACTCCTTAGTAGGTCAGTAAGTCCTCCTCTCACTCTTAGTAGGTCAGTAAGTCCTCCTCTCACTCCTTAGGTCGGGTGTCCTCCTCTCACTTCTATTAGGTCGTAAGTCCTCCTCTCACTCCTAGGGGTCAGTAAGTCCTCCTCTCACTTCTTATTAGGTCAGTAAGTCCTCCTCTCACTCTTATTAGGTCAGTAAGTCCTCCTCTCACTTCTTATTAGGTCAGTAAGTCCTCCTCTCACCCTTAGGTCAGTAAGTCCTCCTCTCACTTCTTATTAGGTCAGTGTCCTCCTCTCACTCCGGTCAGTGTCCTCCTCTCACTCTTATTAGGGTCAGTAAGTCCTCCTCTCACTCCTTAGGTCAATGTCCTCCTCTCATTTTATTAGGTCAGTAGTCCTGCTCACTCCTAGGTCAGTAAGTCCTCCTCTCACTCTTATTAGGTCAGTAAGTCCTCCTCTCACTTTATTAGGTCAGTAAGTCCTCCTCTCACTTCTTAGGTCAGTAAGTCCTCCTCTCACTCCTTAGGTCAGTAAGTCCTCCTCACTCTTATTAGGGTCAGTAAGTCCTCCTCTCACTCTTTAGTAGGTCAGTAAGTCCTCCTCTCACTTTATTAGGTCAGTAAGTCCTCCTCTCCTCCAGGTCAGTAAGTTCTCCTCTCACTTCTTATTAGGTCAGTAAATCCTCCTCTCACTAATTAGGTCAGTAAGTCCTCCTCTCACTAATTAGAAGGTCAGTAAGTCCTCCTCTCATTCATTAGGAGGTCAGCAAGTCCTCTCATTTACGAACATCACATGTCCTTCCCTGACTCCTACACAACCCTGCATGTCCTTACTTTACTTCTACACAACACTGCAAGTCCTTCCCTCACTCCTACACAATACTAGAAGCCCTTCCCTCACTCCTACACAATACTACAAAACCTTCTTTCACTCCTACACAATACTAGAAGTCCTTCCTGTCATGTTTGGTAGACTGAGTTATTTAGAGAATGTTCATCCTTTCCTGTACTCCTGATCGTTTCTCTTGTCCATCTTGATGTTGCCTCGTCATTTGTACACCAAGTTATGGTCCTCATCCTCCCTGGAGTAGTATTTTCGGTTAATACCTGTGAAATTGAAAATTTTATTAACCAAAAATATTTTTTTTTGTATATATTGTACGGCAACAAGAATTACAATCACTCTTTCCTCATACTGTTATGCCAGCACTCCTCTTTATCAAGAATTTACCACTAGTCAAGTCACAAGAGTGGTCACAACAACAAGCAGGGTAAACACTATAATGACTCTTATATTATCTCCACCATATTCTCAATAATAACCCTCAGATTAACTCGAAATATAGTTATCATGTTGAAGATGAATCATGAAATGCATAACTTAGCATTATAAAGTTAAGAGACCACAAACAAAGGTCAAGTAAAGGAAGAAATTAAGTAAAGGAAGAAATTAAGTGCAGTACAGATGACCACAGCCTAAATTAACCCAAACCCGAACCTCAGCCTTACCATACACTAGAAAAGTACAAAAATATACACCACTTATCTCCATATAAATATATCCTGAGTCCAGACCAATTGTACCATACTTGCACCACACACTATCACCAGCCAGGCTCGTCTACCTCCTTGCACTTGGCGTGACCCACGCAATGTGGATACCATGCCGCCAATTACCATACTATTTTACCTAACAAATGCACAACGTTAAGCTGATTTAATTATTACATGCTAATTATATATTAACATATATAAGATACAAGACAATGTTTACATACAGGAACGTATATAAAATATAGTCCTACCTACTGAAGAAGCAGTGTAATTACCTCTCAATCAAATATATTCAGTGCCTTATAAAACTCCCTCCCCAAAGATAAAACATTTATGTTTTATTTTCAGTATGCTGAATGAGATAAGAGCATTTGCTACGAAATTCTCTCACTCCTACACAACATACCAAGTCCATCCCTCACTCCTACATTAAATACACACAAGTTCATCCTCACTCCTACACAACATACCAAGTCCATCCCTCACTCCTACACAACGTACCAAGTATATCCCTCACTCCGACACAATACTACAAGTCCATCCTTAACTCCTACACAATACTAAAAGTCCTTCTCTCACTCCCACACAACATACCAAGTCCATCCCTCACTCCTACACAACATACCAAGTCCTTCCTTCACTCCTACACAATATTGCAAGTCCTTCCCACACTCCTACACAATACTACAAGTCCTACCCTCACTCCTACACGATAGAACAAGTCCTTAACTCACACCTACACAATACTACAAGTCCTTCCCTCACTCCTACACAAAACTACAAGTCCTACCCTCACTCCTACACAATATTACAAGTCCTTCCCTCACTCCTACACAATATTACAAGTCCTTCCCTCACTCCTACAGAATAGTACATGTCCTTTTCTAACTCCTACACAAAACTACATGTCCTTCCCTCACTCCTACACAACATACAAAGTCCATCCCTCACTCCTACAGAACATACCAAGTCCATCCCTCACTCCTACACAACATACCAAGTCCATCCCTCACTCCTACACAAAACTACAAGTTTTCCCTCACTCCTACACAAAACTTCAAGTCCTTTCCTCACTCCTACACAATATTACAAATCCTTCCCTCACTCCTACACAATACTAGAATTCCTTTTCTCATTCCTACACAAAACTACAAGTCCATCCCTCACTTCTACACAATACTACAAGTCCTTCCCTCACTCCTACACGATACTACAAGTCCATCCCTCACTCCTACACCACTAAGTCCTTCCATCACTCATACACAACAAGCCCTTTTCTCACTCATACACCACACTTTAGGTCCTTTCCTTACTCCTACACAACACTACAAGTCCTTCCATCACTCCTACACAACCCTGCATGTCCTTCCTTAACTCTTACACAACCCTGCAAGTCCTTCCGTCAGTCCTACACATTACTACAAGTACTTCCTTCACTCTTACACATCCCTGGAAGTCTTTCCTTCACTCACCACAACCTTGCAAGTCCTTCCCTCCTCCCCACACAAGCCAGCAAGTCCTTACTTAACTCCTATACAACCTGCGTCCTTCCTTAACTCCTACACAACCCCAAGTCCTTCCTTCACTCTACACAACCCTGCAAATCCTTCCCTCACTCCTACACAACCTTGCAAGTCCTTCCTTCACTCCTACACAACCCCATGTCCTTCCTTAACTCCTACAAAAACCTACAAGTCTTTCCTTCACTCTTACACAACCCTGCAAGTCTTTCCCTCAGTCCTACACATTACTACAAGTACTTCCCTCACTCTTACTCAACCTGGAAGTCTTTCCTTCACTCCTACACAACCCTGCAAGTCCTTCCCTCACTCCTACACAACCCTGCAAGTCATTGCTTACTTTTTACACAACACTGCAAGTCCTTCTCTCACTCCTAAACAATGCTAAAGCCCTTCCCTCACTCCTACACAATACTACAAAACATTCTTTCACTCCTACACAATACTAGAAGTCCTTCCCTCACTCCTACACAACCCTGCATGTCCTTATTTCACTCCTACACAACACTGCCAGTCCTTCCCTCACTCCTACACAATACTAAAGCCCTTCCCTCACTCCTACACAATACTACAAAACATTCTTTCACTCCTACACAATAATGAAAGTCCTTCCCTCACTCCTACACAACCCTGCAAGTCCTTACTTGCTCCTACACAACACTGCCAGTCCTTCCATCACTCTTACACAACAAATCCTTTCTTCCTCCTTACACCACACTACAAGTCCTTCCCTTACTCCTACACAACTTTACAAGTCCTTCCGTCACTCCTACACCACATTACAAGTCCTTCCCTCTCTCATACACCACACTACAAGTCCTTTCCTCACTCCTACTCTACCCTGCAAGTCCTTCCCTCAATTCTACACAACCCTGCAAGACCTTCCTTCACTCTTACAACCCTGCAAGTCTTTCCCTCAGTCCTACACATTACCAGATACTTCCCCTCACTCTTACAACCCTGAAGTCTTTCCTTCACTCCTACACAACCCTGCATGTCCTTCCTAACTCCTACACAACCCTCCAAGTCCTTCCTTCACTCTTACATAACCCTGCAAGTCCTTCCCTCAGTCCTACACATTACTTCAAGTACTTCCCTTACTCTTACACAACCTCCGAAGTCCTTCTCTCCTCTACACAACCTGCAAGTCCTTCTCTCACTCTACACAACCATGTCCTTCCTAGCTCCTACACATCCCTACAAGACCTTCGTTCCTCCTACAGAACCTGCAAGTCTTCCCTCAGTCCTACACATTGCTACAAGTACTTCCTTGCTCTTACACAACCTGGAAATCCTTCCTCTCCTACAACCCTGCATGTCCTTACTTACTTCTACACAACACTGCAAGTCCTTCCCTCACTCCTACACAATACTAGAAGCTCTTCCCTCACTCCTACAATACTACAAAACCTTCTTTCACTCCTACACAATACTAGAAGTCCTTCCTGTCATGTTTGGTAGCCTGAGCCTTGCAAACTGTCTCTCAGAGTTTGACAGGGCATCCTCCACCAGGCAGAACTAATAGCCCTCCTTGCTGCCCTTTTCTTGCTGGAGGAAGAAGCAGATGGTTTTGCCTTTGCTTGTCTGCTTGCGATTCCAGGTCTGCTCTCAACGGGATCGCATTTGGATCAGGTGAAATAAGGACATCATCTTCCGAATACGAGGGTTAACATCCACACTTCAGGATGCAGCCGTCCTGTGACATTCCTATGGATACCCAGTCATGTCGGCATCTTCGGAATGAGGCAGCAGATGGCCTTGCCAAGACTGACTGCAACAAGGCCACACCTGAATGTTCGTGTCGAACACTTTTGCTTAGGACCCAAATTCGCCGCAAACAGAGAGGCTCGGGAAGCAGCCATCCCCTGACTCCCCACCCACCTGGTACTATGTCCTCCGTAAACTTCCTCCTCTGTATGTCTATGGAAAGGGTCTGAAAGAAGGTAGTTTGCTGTCCTTCCCTCACTCACACAAACACTACAAATCTTTCCCCACTCACCACACTACAAGTCCCTCTCTCTACCCTACACCACACTACAAGTCCTTCCATCACTCATGCACAACACTGCAAGTGCTTCTCACTCCTACACTCACACTACAAGTCCTTCCCTCCCACACACCACACACTACAAGTCCTTCCCCCACACTACACCTCTTTTTTGTGTTTTGTTTTTCCCTACCCTACTCACACTGCAAGTCCTTCCACACCCACACGAAAATACAAGTCCTTCCCCACTCACACACACACTACAAGTCTTCCCTCACTCCTACACCACTCACAAGTCCCTCTCTCACTCCTACACCACACTAAAAGATCTCTCACTAATACACAACACTACAAGTCCTTCCATCACACATGCACAACACTACAAGTCCTTCCCCACCTATACAAGTCCTTCCCCACCCATACACCACACCATGTCCTTCCCTTTACTCCTACACGACACTACAAGTCCTTCCTTACTCCTTACACAACACCGCAAGTCCTTCCGTCACCCCTACACCAAACTACAAGGCCCTCACTCATACAACACACTACAAGTCCTTCCCTCACTGCTACACGACACTACAAGTCCTTCCATCATCCAACACAACCCCTGGAGTCCTTCCTCACTCCTACCCCCTTGCGTCCTTCTAACTCCTACACAACCTGCGTCCCCTTCCTCTCTCTTATACATCACTTCATGTCTTTTCCTCACTCCTACACAATTCATATATTCTTTCACTCCTACACAACCCTGCAAGTCCTTTTCACTCCTACACAACACTGCAAGTCCTTCTGTCACTAATACACCACACTACACAGTCCTTCCCTTCACTCCTACCACACTACAAGTCCCTCTCTCTCCCTTCTACACCTACAATTCTCTCACTCTGCCACATTCAGTCCTTCCCTCCACACTACAAGTCCTTCCCTCACTAATACACAACACTACAAGTCCTTCCCTCACTCATGCCAATACGTCCTTCCCTCACTCATACAACACACTACAAGTCCTTCCATCACTCCTACTCAACCTAAGTCCCCCTCACTCCTACAACCTGCATGTCCTTCTTCTCTACACAACCTAAAAGTCCTCTCTCACTCCCACAATCCTGCAGTTCCTTCCCTCACTCCTTCACAACCCCAGTCCTTCCTCCCTACACAACCCTGCAAGTCCTTCCTCCTCATACACAACACTTTAAGTTCTTTCCTCTACAAGTCCTTCCCTCACTCCTACACCACAAGGTCCTTCCATCACTCATACAATACACTACAATTCTACACCACACCACAAGTCCTTCCCTCATTCCTACATGCAAGCCTCACTTCTAAACAATACAAGTCCTTCCCTCACTCCTACTCCAATACTACAAGTCCTTCTTCTCCTACACAAACCCTGCAAGCCCTTCCTCACTCCTACACAAACCTGCTAGTCCTTCCTTCACTCCTACACAACCTTGCAAGTCCTTCCTCACTCCTACACAACCCTGCAAATCCTTCCTTAACTCCCTACACAACCCTGCATGTCCTTCCTTCTTCTACACATCCCTGCATGTCCTTCCTTTCTCCTACACCCACCGTGATTTCCCTTCCTCCCCACACAACCCTGCACGTCCTTCCCTCAGTCCTACACATTACTACAAGTACTTCCCTCTCCCCACAATACTAGAAGCCTTTCCCTCACTCCTACACAATATTGCAGTCCTTCCTCCTCCCTACCTGTCAGAAGCACTTCCCTCTCTCCCACAATACTACAAACCTTCTATCTCCTACACAATACTAGAAGTCCTTCCCTCACTCCTACACAACCCTGCAGTCCTTCTTCACTCCTACACAACACTGCAAGTCCTTCCCTCTCCCTACACAATACTAGAAGTCCTTCTCACTCCCCTAGAAATACTAGAAGTCCTTCCCTCACTTACACACAACACTGCAAGTCCTCCCCCACTCCTACACAATACTAGAAGTGTTTCTCTCCACTCCTACACAACCCTGCACGTCCTTCCCCACTCTTATACATCCTTCATGTCTTTTTCCTCCTCCTACACAATCCGCATGTCCTTCTTTCACTGCTACACAACACCGCATGTCCTTCCTCCTCTATGCAAAGTCCTTCTCCTCTTTTCTACACAACAATGCAAGTCTTTCCCCTCCTCCTACAAACCCTGCAAGTCCTTCTTTCACTCATACACAACACCGCATGTCCTTCCCTCACTCCTACACAATACTAGAAGTCCTTCCCTCATTTCTACACAACAATGCAAGTCCTTCCTCTCCTGCTGCACAACCCTGCAAGTCCTTCCCTCACTCCTACATAACACTGTAAGTCCTTCCCTCACTCCTACACAATACTAAAGTCCTTCCCTCATTTCTACACAACACTGCAAGTCCTTCCCTCACTCCTACACAATACAAAGTCCTTCCTCACTTTACACAACACTACTAGTCCATCCTTCAATCCTACAGAATACTAGAAGTCCTTCCTCGTCTACATAACCTTGCAAGTCCTTCCCCTCCCTCCTACACATCACTTCATGTCCTTCCCTCCTCCTACACAACACCGCACATTTCCTCACTCCTCCCACATCACCGCATGTCCTTTCCTCCTCCTCCA
>NW_024732997.1:0-24879 GCF_018991925.1 Homarus americanus | reverse complement strand
TCGAGTATAACATATCCCCTCATCGAGTATAACAATGTCTCCTGGCGCAGTATAACAAAGTCCCCAGATCGAGCATAATAAAGTCCCCTGATCGATTATAACAAAGTCCCCTGGTCGAGTATAACAAAGGGCTCTCATCGAGTAAGACAAAGTCCCTTGATCGAGAATAACAAAGTCCCCTGATCCTAGTATAAGAAAGCCACTGGACGAGTATAACAAAGACCCCTCAACCGAGTATAACAAAATCTCCTGATCGATTATAACATATCCCCTCATCGAGTATAACAAAGTCCCTGGTGGAGTATAACAAAGTCCCCTGGTCGAGTATAACAAAGTTTTCTAATCGAGTATAACAAAGGCCCCTGGTCGAGTATAACAAAGTCCTCCGATCGAGTATTACAAAGTCCCCTGATCGAGTATAAGAAAGTCCCCTAATCAAGTATAACGAAGTCCCCTGATCGAGTATAACATATCCCCTGATCGAATATACCAAAGTCCTCTGCTCGAGTATAACAAATTTCCCTGGTCGAGTATAACAAAGCCCCCTCATCGAGTATAACAAAGGCCCCTAATCGAGTATAACAAAGTCCCATGATTGAGTTTAACAAAGTCCCCTGATCGAGTATAACAAAGTCTTCTGGTTGAGTATAACAAAGTCCCTGATCGAGTATAAAAAAGTTCCCTTGATCGCATATAACAAAGTCCCCTGTTCGAGTATAACAAAGTCCCCTGATCGAGTATAACAAAGGCCCTTCATTGAGTATAACAAAGTCCATTGGTCAAGTATAAAAAAGTCCCCTGGTCGAGTATAACAAAATCCCCTGATCGAGTATAACAAAGTTTTCTGGTCGAGTATAAAAAAGTCCCCTGATGGAGTATAACAAAGTCCCCTGCTCGAGTATAACAAAGTCCCCAGATCGAGTATAACAAAGGCCCCTCATCGAGTATAACAAAGTCCACTGGTCAAGTATAAAAAAGTCCCCTGGTCGAGTATAGCAAAGTCCCCTCATCGAGTATAACAAAGCCTCCTCATCGAGTATAACACAGTCCCCTGATCGAGTATAATGAAGCCCCCTGATCGAGTATAACAAAGTCCCCTGATCGAGTATAACAAAGGCCCCTGATCGAGTCTGAAAAAGCCCCTAATCGAGTATAACAAAGTCCTCTGATCTAGTATAACAAACGCCCCTGATCGAGTATAACAAAGGCACCTCATCGAGCATAACAAAGTCCCCTGGTCGAGTATAACAAAGTCCCCTTATCGAGTATAACAAATTCCTCTTATCTAGTATAACAAACGCCCCTGATCGAGTATAACAAAGCCGCCTAATCGAGTATAACAAAGTCCCCTGGTCGAGTATAACAAAGTCCCCTTCTCGAGTCTAACAAATTCCCCTTATCGAGTACAAGAAAGTCCCCTTATAGAGTATAACAAAGTGTGGTGATCGACTATAACAAAGGCCCCTGGTCGAGTATAACAAAGTCCCTCATCGAGTATAACAAAAGTCCCCTGATCGAGTTTAACAAAGTTCGCTGATCGAGTATAAAAAAGTCCCCTGGCCCATTATAACAAAGTCCCCATATCGAGCATAACAAAGTCCCCTGATCGATTATAACATAGTCCCTGACCGAGTATAACAAAGGCATCTGGTCGAGTATAACAAAGTCCCCTGGTCGAGAATAACAAATTCCCCTGATCCTAGTAAACAAAGCCCCCTGTACGAGTATAACAAAGTTCCCTGATCGAGTATAACAAAGTCCCCTCATCGAGTATAACAAAGTCCCCTGGTCCAGTATAACAAAGTCCCCTGATCGAGTATAACACATCCCCTGATCGATTATAACAAAGTCTCCAGGCGAAGTATAACAAAGTCCCTAGATGGAGCATAACAAAGTCCCCTGATCGATTATAAGAAAGTCCCCTGACCGAGTATAACAAAGGCCTCTGGTCGAGTATAACAAAGTCCCCTGGTCGAGAATAACAAAGTCCCCTGATCGAGTATAACAAAGTCCACTGATCGAGTATAACAAAGTCCCCTGATCGAGTATAACATAATCCCTGTTCGAGTATAACAACGTCTCCTGGCCCAGTATAACAAAGACCCCAGATCGAGCATAACAAAGTCCCCTGATCGATTACAAAAAAGTCCCCTGGTCGAGTATAACAAAGGGCCCTGATCAAGTAAGACAAAGTCCCATGATCGAGTATAACAAAGTCTCCTGATCCTAGTATAACAATGCCCGCTAGACGAGTATAACAAAGTCCTCTGAACCGAGTATAAAATAGTCCCCGAGTCGAGTATAACAAAGTCTCCTGATCGAGTATACCAAAGTCCCCTGGTCGAGCATAGCAAAGTCCCCTGATCGAGTATAACAAAGCCTCCTGATCGAGTATAACAAAGTCCCCTGATCGAGTATAACAGAGCCCCCTGCGCGAGTATAAGAAAGTCCCCTGATCGAGTATAACAAAGCCTCCTGAGCGAGTATAACAAAGTCGCCTGATCGAGTATAACAAAGTCTCCTGGCCCAGTATAACAAATTCCCAGATCGAGCATAACAAAGTCCCCTGATCGATTATAACAAAGTCCCCTGGTCGAGTATAACAAAGGGCCCTCATCGAGTAAGACAAAGTCCCCTGTTCGAGTATAACGAAGTCCCCTGATCCTAGTATAACAAAGCCTACTAGACGAGTATAACAAAGTCCCCTGAACCGAGTATAACAAAGTCCCCTGATCGAGTATAACATATCCCCTGATCCACTATAACAAAGTCCCTGGTGGAGTATAACAAAGTCCCCTGGTCGAGTATAACAAAGTTTTCTAATCGAGTATAACAAAGGCCCCTGGTCAAGTATAACAAAGGCACCTCATCGAGTATAACACAGTCCATTGGTCAATTATAAAAAAAGTCCCGTGGTCGAGTATAACAAATTCCCCTGATCGAGTATAACAAAGTCCCCTGGTCGAGTATAGCAAAGTCCCATGATCGAGTATAACAAAGGCCTCTGTTCGAGTATAACAAAATCCCCTGGTCGAGAATAACAAAGTCCCCTGATATTAGTATGCTAACAAAGTCCCCTGTCGAGTATAAAAAGTCCCCTAATCAAGTATAACAAAGTCCCCTGCTCGGTATAACAAAGTCCCCTGATCGAAAGTATACGCGTCTCTACTCAAGTATAACAAAGCCCTCATTGAGTATATAAAGTCCATTGGTCAAATATAGGAAAGTCCACTGATCGAGTATGACAAAGTCCCCTGGTCGAGTATAACAAAGTTCCCTGATCGAGTCTAACAAAGTCCCCTGGTCGAGTATAAGAAAGCCCCTCATCGAGTATAACAAAGGCCCCTAATCGAGTAAAACATAGTCTCCTGATTGAGTATAACAAAGTCCCCTGATCGAGTATAACAAAGTCCTCTTGTTGAGTATAACAAAGTCCCCTGGTCGGGTATAACAAATCCCCTTAATCGAGTATAACAAAGTACTCTGGTCAAGTATAAAAAAGTCCCCTGATCGAGTATAACAATGGCCCCTCATCGAGTACAACAAAGTCCATTGGTCAAGTATAAAATAGTCCTCTGCTCGAGTATAACAAAGTCTCCTGATCGAGTATACCAAAGTCCCGTGGTCGAGTATAGCAAAGTCCCCTGATCAAGTATAACAAAGCCTCCTGATCGAGTATAACAAATTCCTCTGATCTAGTATAACAAACGCCCCTGATCGAGTATAACAAAGCCGCCTAATCGAGTATAACAAAGTCCCCTGGTCGAGTATAACAAAGTCCCCTTCTCGAGTCTAACAAAGTCCCCTTATCGAGTATAACAAATTCCCCTTATCGAGTACAAGAAAGTCCCCTTATAGAGTATAACAAAGTGTGGTGATCGACTATAACAAAAGCCCCTGGTCGAGTATAACAAAGTCCCTCATCGAGTATAACAAAAGTCCCCTGATCGAGTTTAACAAAGTTCGCTGATCGAGTATAAAAAAGTCCCCTGGCCCATTATAACAAAGTCCCCATATCGAGCATAACAAAGTCCCCTGATCGATTATAACATAGTCCCTGACCGAGTATAACAAAGGCATCTGGTCGAGTATAACAAAGTCCCCTGGTCGAGAATAACAAATTCCCCTGATCCTAGTAAACAAAGCCCCCTGTACGAGTATAACAAAGTTCCCTGATCGAGTATAACAAAGTCCCCTCATCGAGTATAACAAAGTCCCCTGGTCCAGTATAACAAAGTCCCCTGATCGAGTATAACACATCCCCTGATCGATTATAACAAAGTCTCCAGGCGAAGTATAACAAAGTCCCTAGATCGAGCATAACAAAGTCCCCCGATCGATTATAAGAAAGTCCCCTGACCGAGTATAACAAAGGCCTCTGGTCGAGTATAACAAAGTCCCCTGGTCGAGAATAACAAAGTCCCCTGATCGAGTATAACAAAGTCCACTGATCGAGTATAACAAAGTCCCCGGGTCCAGTATAACAAAGTCCCCTGATCGAGTATAACATAATCCCCGTTCGAGTATAACAACGTCTCCTGGCCCAGTATAACAAAGACCCCATATCGAGCATAACAAAGTCCCCTGATCGATTACAAAAAAGTCCCCTGGTCGAGTATAACAAAGGGCCCTGATCAAGTAAGACAAAGTCCCCTGATCGAGTATAACAAAGTCCCCTGATCCTAGTATAACAATGCCCGCTAGACGAGTATAACAAAGTCCTCTGAACCGAGTATAAAATAGTCCCCTAGTCGAGTATAACAAAGTCTCCTGATCGAGTATACCAAAGTCCCCTGGTCGAGTATAGCAAAGTCCCCTGATCGAGTATAACAAAGCCTCCTGATCGAGTATAACAAAGTCCCCTGATCGAGTATAACAGAGCCCCCTGCGCGAGTATAAGAAAGTCCCCTGATCGAGTATAACAAAGCCTCCTGAGCGAGTATAACAAAGTCGCCTGATCGAGTATAACAAAGTCTCCTGGCCCAGTATAACAAATTCCCAGATCGAGCATAACAAAGTCCCCTGATCGATTATAACAAAGTCCCCTGGTCGAGTATAACAAAGGGCCCTCATCGAGTAAGACAAAGTCCCCTGTTCGAGTATAACGAAGTCCCCTGATCCTAGTATAACAAAGCCTACTAGACGAGTATAACAAAGTCCCCTGAACCGAGTATAACAAAGTCCCCTGATCGAGTATAACATATCCCCTGATCCACTATAACAAAGTCCCTGGTGGAGTATAACAAAGTCCCCTGGTCGAGTATAACAAAGTTTTCTAATCGAGTATAACAAAGGCCCCTGGTCAAGTATAACAAAGGCACCTCATCGAGTATAACACAGTCCATTGGTCAATTATAAAAAAGTCCCGTGGTCGAGTATAACAAATTCCCCTGATCGAGTATAACAAAGTCCCCTGGTCGAGTATAGCAAAGTCCCATGATCGAGTATAACAAAGGCCTCTGTTCGAGTATAACAAAATCCCCTGGTCGAGAATAACAAAGTCCCCTGATATTAGTATAACAAAGTCCTCTGGTCGAGTATAAAAAAGTCCCCTGATCAAGTATAACAAAGTCCCCTGCTCGAGTATAACAAAGTCCCCTGATCGAGTATAACAAAGGCCCCTCATCAAGTATAACAAAAGCCCCTCATTGAGTATAGCAAAGTCCATTGGTCAAATATAGGAAAGTCCACTGATCGAGTATGACAAAGTCCCCTGGTCGAGTATAACAAAGTTCCCTGATCGAGTATAACAAAGTCCCCTGGTCGAGTATAAGAAAGCCCCTCATCGAGTATAACAAAGGCCCCTAATCGAGTAAAACATAGTCTCCTGATTGAGTATAACAAAGTCCCCTGATCGAGTATAACAAAGTCCTCTTGTTGAGTATAACAAAGTCCCCTGATCGGGTATAACAAATCCCCTTAATCGAGTATAACAAAGTACTCTGGTCAAGTATAAAAAAGTCCCCTGATCGAGTATAACAATGGCCCCTCATCGAGTACAACAAAGTCCATTGGTCAAGTATAAAATAGTCCTCTGCTCGAGTATAACAAAGTCTCCTGATCGAGTATACCAAAGTCCCGTGGTCGAGTATAGCAAAGTCCCCTGATCAAGTATAACAAAGCCTCCTGATCGAGTATAACAAATTCCTCTGATCTAGTATAACAAACGCCCCTGATCGAGTATAACAAAGCCCTCTATATCGTAAGCAAAGGAGTATAACAAAGTCCCTGAAGTCCCCTGAACCGAGTATAACAAAGTCCCCTGATCGAGTATAACATATCCCCTGATCCACTATAACAAAGTCCCTGGTGGAGTATAACAAAGTCCCCTGGTCGAGTATAACAAAGTTTTCTAATCGAGTATAACAAAGGCCCCTGGTCAAGTGTAACAAAGGCCCCTGGTCAGGTATAACAAAGGCCCCTCATCGAGTATAACAAATTTCATTGGTCAAGTATAAAAAAGTCCCGTGGTCGAGTATAACAAATTCCCCTGATCGAGTATAACAAAGTCCCCTGGTCGAGTATAGCAAAGTCCCATGATCGAGTATAACAAAGGCCTCTGGTCGAGTATAACAAAATCCCCTGCTTGAGAATAACAAAGTCCCCTGATATTAGTATAACAAAGTCCTCTTGTCGAGTATAAAAAAGTCCCCTGATCGAGTATAACAAAGTCCCCTGCTCGAGTATAACAAAGTCCCCTGATCGAGTATAACAAAGGCCCCTCATCGAGTATAACAAAAGCCCCTCATTGAGTATAGCAAAGTCCATTGGTCAAATATAGGAAAGTCCACTGATCGGGTATGACAAAGTCCCCTGATTAATTATAAAAAAGTCCCCTGGTCAAGTATAACAAAGTTCACTGATCGAGTCTAACAAAGTCCCCTGGTCGAGTATAAGAAAGCCCCTCATCGAGTATAACAAAGGCCCCTAATCGAGTAAAACATAGTCTCCTGATTGAGTATAACAAAGTCCCCTGATCGAGTATAACAAAGTCCTCTTGTTGAGTATAACAAAGTCCCCTGGTCGGGTATAACAAATCCCCTTAATCGAGTATAAAAAAGTACTCTGGTCAAGTATAAAAAAGTCCCCTGATCGAGTATAACAATGGCCCCTCATCGAGTACAACAAAGTCCATTGGTCAAGTATAAAATAGTCCTCTGGTCGAGTATAACAAAGTCTCCTGATCGAGCATACCAAAGTCCCGTGGTCGACTATAGCAAAGTCCCCTGATCGAGTATAACAAAGCCTCCTGATCGAGTATAACAAAGTCCCCTGATCGAGTATAACAAAGCCCCTTGCTCGAGTATAAGAAAGTCCCCTGATCGAGTATAAGAAAGCGTCCTAAGCGAGTATAGCAAAGTCCCCTGATCGAGTATATCAAAGTCTCCTGGCCCAGTATAACAAAGTCCCCAGATCGAGCATAACAAAGTCCCCTGATCGATTACAACAAAGTCCCCTGGTCGAGTATAACAAAGGGCCCTGATCGAGTAAGACAAAGTCCCCTGTTCGAGTATAACGAAGTCCCCTGATCCTTCTATAACAAAGCCCATTAGACGAGTATAACAAAGTCCCCTGAACCGAGTATAACAAAGTCCCCTGATCGAGTATAACATATCCCCTGATCGACTATAACAAAGTCCCTGGTGGAGTATAACAAATTCCCCTGGTCGAGTATAACAAAGTTTTTTCATCGAGTATAACAAAGGCCCCTGCTCAAGTGTAACAAAGGCCCCTGGTCAAGTATAACAAAGGCCCCTCATCGAGTATAACAAAGCTCATTGGTCAAGTATAAAAAAGTCCCGTGGTCGAATATAACAAATTCCCCTGATCGAGTATAACAAAGTCCCCTGGTCGAGTAGCAAAGTCCCATGATCGAGTATAACAAAGCCTCTTGATCGAGTATAACAAAGTCCCCTGATCGAGTATAACAAAGCCCACTGCTCGAGTATAAGAAAGTCCCCTGATCGAGTATAACAAAGTCCCCTGATTGAGTATAACAAAGGTCCGTGATCGAGTCTAAAAAGGCCCCTAACCGAATATAACAAAGTACCTCATCTAATATAACAAAGGCCCCTGATCGAGTATAACAAAGGCCCCTCATCGAGTATAACAAAGTCCCCTGATTGAGTATAACAAAGCCGCCTAATCGAGAATAACAAAGTCCCATGGTCGTGTATAACAATGTCCCCTTGTCGAGTATAGCAAAGGGCCCTGATCGATTAAGACAAAGTCCCCTGATCGAGTATAACAAAGTCCCCTGATCGAGTATAACAAAGCCCACTGGACAAGTATAACAAAGTCCCCTGATCGAGAATAACAAAGTCCCCTGATCGAGTATAACAAAGTCCCCTGGTCCAGTATAACAAAGTCCCCATGATGGAGTAAAACACATCCCCTCATCGAGTATAACAAAGTCTCCTGGCCCAGTATAACAAAGTCCCCAGATCGAGCATAACAAAGTCCCCTGATCGATTATAACAAAGTCCCCTGACCGAGTATAACAAAGGCCTCTGGTCGAGTATAACAAAGTCCCCTGGTCGAGAATAACAAAGTCCCCTGATATTAGTATAACAAAGTCCTGTGGTCGAGTATAAAAAATTCCCCTGATCGAGTATAACAAAGTCGCCTGCTCGAGTATAACAAAGTCCCTTGATCGAGTATAACAAAGGCCCCTCATCGAGTATAACAAAAGCCCCTCATTGAGTATAGCAAAGTCCATTGGTCAAATATAGGAAAGTCCACTGATCGAGTATGACAAGTCCCCTGATTAATTATAAAAAAGTCCCCTGGTCGAGTAAAACAAAGTTCCCTGATCGAGTATAACAAAGTCCCCTGGTCGAGTATAAGAAAGCCCCCTCATTGAGTATAACAAAGGCACCTAATCGAGTAAAACTAAGTCTCCTGATTGAGTATAACAAAGTCCCCTGATCGAGTATAATAAAGTCCTCTTATTGAGTATAACAAAGTCCCCTGATCGGGTATAACATATCCCATTGATCGAGTATATCAAAGTACTCTGGTCGAGTATAAAATTGTCCCCAGATCGAGCATAACAAAGTGTCCTGATCGAGTATACCAAAGTCCCCTGGTCGAGTATAGCAAAGTCCCCTGATCGAGTATAACAAAGCCTCCTGATCGAGTATAACAAAGTCCCCTGATCGAGTATAACAAAGCCCCCTGCGCGAGTATAAGAAAGTCCCCTGATCGAGTATAACAAAGCCTCCTCAGCGAGTATAACAAAGTCCCCTCATCGAGTATAACAAAGTCTCCTTGCCCAGTATAACAAAGTACCCAGATCGAGCATAACAAAGTCCCCTGATCGATTACAACAAAGTCCCCTGGTCGAGTATAACAAAAGGCACTGATCGAGTAAGACAAAGTCCCCTGTTCGAGTATAACGAAGTCCCCTGATCCTAGTATAACAATGCCCACTAGACGAGTATAACAAAGTCCCCTGATCGAGTATAACAAAGTCCCCTGATCGAGTAAAACAAAGTCCCCTGGTCCAGTATAACAAAGTCCCCTGATCGAGTATAACACATCCCCTGATCGAGTATAACAAAATCTCTTGGCGAAGTATAACAAAGTCCCTAGATCGAGCATAACAAAGTCCCCTGATCGATTATAACAAAGTCCCCTGACCGAGTATAACAAAGGCCTCTGGTCGAGTATAACAAAGTCCCCTGGACGAGAATAACAAAGTCCCCTGATCGAGTATAACAAAGTCCACTGATCGAGTATAACAAAGCCCCCGGGTCCAGTATAACAAAGTCCCCTGATCGAGTATAACATATCCCCTGTTCGAGTATAACAAGGTCTCCTGGCCTAGTATAACAACGTTCCCAGATCGAGCATAACAAAGTCCCCTGATCGATTACAACAAAGTCCCCTGGTCGAGTATAACAAAGGTCCCTGATCGAGTAAGACAAAGTCCCCTGATCGAGTATAACAAAGTCCCCTCATCCTAGTATAACAAAGCCCACTAGACAAATACAACAAAATCCCCTGAACCGAGTATAACAAAGTCCACTGATCGAGTAAAACATATCCCCTGATCGAGTATAACAAAGTCCATGGTGGAGTATAAAAAAGTCCCCTGGTCGAGTATAACAAAGCTTTCTAATCGAGTATAACAAAGGCCCCTGGTCAAGTATAACAAAGGCCCCTCATCGAGTATAACAAAGTCCATTGGTCAAGTATAAAAAAGTCCCGTGGTCGAGTATAACAAATTCCCCTGATCGAGTATAACAAAGTCCCCTGGTCGAGTATAGCAAAGTCCCATGATCGAGTATAACAAAGCCTCCTGATCGAGTATAAAAAAGTCCCCTGATCGAGCATAACAAAGCCCACTGCTCGAGTATAAGAAAGTCCCCTGATCGAGTATAACAAAGTCCCCTGATTGAGTATAACAAAGGTCCGTGATCGAGTCTAAAAAGGCCCCTAATCGAGTATAACAAAGTCCCTCAACTAGTATAACAAAGGCCCCTGATCGAGTATAACAAAGGCCCCTCATCGAGTATAACAAAGTCCCCTGATTGAGTATAACAAAGCCGCCTAATCGAGAATAACAAAGTCCCATGGTCGTGTATAACAAAGTCCCCTGGTCGAGTATAGCAAAGGGCCCTGATCGAGTAAGACAAAGTCCCCTGATCGAGTATAACAAAGTGCCCTGATCGAGTATAACAAAGCCCCCTGGACGAGTATAACAAAGTCCCCAGATCGAGAATAACAAAGTTCCCTGATCGAGTATAACAAAGTCCCCTGGTCCAGTATAACAAAGTCCCCATGATCGAGTATAACACATCCCCTGATCGAGTATAACAAAGTCTCCTGGCCCAGTATAACAAATTCCCCAGATCGAGCATAACAAAGTCCTCTGATCGATTATAACAAAGTCCCCTGACCGAGTATAACAAAGGCCTCTGGTCGAGTATAACAAAGTCCCCTGGTCGAGAATAACAAAGTCCCCTGATATTAGTATAACAAAGTCCTCTGGTCGAGTATAAAAAAGTCCCCTGATCGAGTATAACAAAGTCCCCTGGTCGAGTATAACAAAGTCCCCTGATCGAGTATAACAAAGGCCCCTCATCGAGTATAACAAAAGCCCCTCATTGAGTATAGCAAAGTCCATTGGTCAAATATAGGAAAGTCCACTGATCGAGAATGACAAAGTCCCCTGATTAATTATAAAAAAGTCCCCTGGTCGAGTATAACAAAGTTCCCTGATCGAGTATAACAAAGCCCCCTGGTCGAGTATAAGAAAGCCCCCTCATCGAGTATAACAAAGCCTCCTGATCGAGTATAACAAAGTCCCCTGATCGAGTATAACAAAGCCCCTGCTCGAGTATAAGAAAGTCCCCTGATCGAGTATAACAAAGCCTCCTGAGCGAGTATAACAAAGTCCCCTGATCGAGCATAACAAAGTCTCCTGGCCCAGTATAACAAAGTCCCCAGATCGAGCATAACAAAGTCCCCTGATCGATTACAACAAAGTCCCCTGGTCGAGTATAACAAAGGTCCCTGATCGAGTAAGACAAAGTCCCCTGATCGAGTATAACAAAGTCCCCTCATCCTAGTATAACAAAGCCCACTAGACAAATACAACAAAATCCCCTGAACCGAGTATAACAAAGTCCCCTGATCGAGTAAAACATATCCCCTGATCGAGTATAACAAAGTCCATGGTGGAGTATAAAAAAGTCCCCTGGTCGAGTATAACAAAGCTTTCTAATCGAGTATAACAAAGGCCCCTGGTCAAGTATAACAAAGGCCCCTCATCGAGTATAACAAAGTCCATTGGTCAAGTATAAAAAAGTCCCGTGGTCGAGTATAACAAATTCCCCTGATCGAGTATAACAAAGTCCCCTGGTCGAGTATGGCAAAGTCCCATGAGCGAGTATAACAAAGCCTCCTGATCGAGTATAAAAAAGTCCCCTAATCGAGCATAACAAAGCCCACTGCTCGAGTATAAGAAAGTCCCCTGATCGAGTATAACAAAGTCCCCTGATTGAGTATAACAAAGGTCCGTGATCGAGTCTAAAAAGGCCCCTAATCGAGTATAACAAAGTCCCTCATCTAGTATAACAAAGGCCCCTGATCGAGTATAACAAAGGCCCCTCATCGAGTATAACAAAGTCCCCTGATTGAGTATATCAAAGCCGCCTAATCGAGAATAACAAAGTCCCATGGTCGTGTATAACAAAGTCCCCTGGTCGAGTATAGCAAAGGGCCCTGATCGAGTAAGACAAAGTCCCCTGATCGAGTAAAGCAAAGTGCCATGATCGAGTATAACAAAGCCCCCTGGACGAGTATAACAAAGTCCCCAGATCGAGAATAACAAAGTTCCCTGATCGAGTATAACAAAGTCCCCTGGTCCAATATAACAAACTCCCCATGATCGAGTATAACACATCCCCTGATCGAGTATAACAAAGTCTCCTGGCCCAGTATAACATATTCCCCAGTTCGAGCATAACAAAGTCCTCTGATCGATTATAACAAAGTCCCGTGACCGAGTATAACAAAGGCCTCTGGTCGAGTATAACAAAGTCCCCTGGTCGAGAATAACGAAGTCCCCTGATATTAGTATAACAAAGTCCTCTGGTCGAGTATAAAAAAGTCCCCTGATCGAGTATAACAAAGTCCCCTGGTCGAGTATAACAAAGTCCCCTCATCGAGTATAACAAAGGCCCCTCATCGAGTATAACAAAAGCCCCTCATTGAGTATAGCACAGTCCATTGGTCAAATATAGGAAAGTCCACTGATCGAGAATGACAAATTCCCCTGATTAATTATAAAAAAGTCCCCTGGTCGAGTATAACAAAGTTCCCTGATCGAGTATAACAAAACCCCCTGGTCGAGTATAAGAAAGCCCCCTCATCGAGTATAACAAAGGCCCCTAATCGAGTAAAACAAAGTCCCCTGATTGATTATAACAAAGTCCCCTGATCGAGTATAACAAAGTCCTCTGGTTGAGTATAACAAAGTCCCCTGATCGGGTATAACATATCCCCTTGATCGAGTATAACAAAGTACTCAGGTCGAGTATAAAAAAGTCCCCTGATCGAGTATAACAATGGCCCCTCATCGAGTACAACAAAGTCGATTGGTCAAGTATAAAACAGACCCCTGGTCGAGTATAGCAAAGTCCCCTGACCGAGTATAACAAAGCCTCCGGATCGAGTATAACAAAGTCCCCTGATCGAGTATAACAAAGCCCCCTGCTCGAGTATACGAAAGTCCCCTGATCGAGTATAACAAAGCCTCCTGAGCGAGTATAACAAAGTCCCCTAATCGAGTGTAACAAAGTCTCCTGGCCCAGTATACCAAAGTCCCCAGATCGTGCATAACAAAGTCCCCTGATCGATTACAACAAAGTCCCCTTGTCGAATATAACAAAGGGCCCTGATCGAGTAAGACAAAGTCCCCTATTCGAGTATAACACATCCCCTGATCGAGTATAACAAAGTCTCCTGGCCCAGTATATCAAAGTCCCCAGATCGAGCATAACAAAGTCCTCTGATCGATTACAACAAAGTCCCCCGACCGAGTATAACAAAGGCCTCTGGTCGAGTATAACAAAGTCCCCTGGTCGAGAATAACAAAGTCCCCTGATATTAGTATAACAAAGTCCTCTGGTCGAGTATAAAAAAGTCCCCTGATCGAGTATAACAAAGTCCCCTGGTCGAGTATAACAAAGTCCCCTGATCGAGTATAACAAAGGCCCCACATCCAGTATAACAAAAGCCCCTCATTGAGTATAGCAAAGTCCATTGGTCAAATATAGGAAAGTCCACTGATCGAGAATGACAAAGTCCCCTGATTAATTATAAAAATGTCCCCTGGTCGAATATAACAAAGTTCCCTGATCGAGTATAACAAAGTCCCCTGGTCGAGTATAAGAAAGCCACCTCATCGAGTATAACAAAGGCCCCTAATCGAGTAAAACAAAGTCCCTTGATTGAGTATAACAAAGTCCCCTGATCGAGTATAACAAAGTCCTCTGGTTGAGTATAACAAAGTCCCCTGATCGGGTATAACATATCCCCTTGATCGAGTATAACAAAGTCCCCTGGTCGATTATAACAAAGTCCCCTGATCGAGTATAACAAAGGCCCCTCATCGAGTATAACAAAAGCCCCTCATTGAGTATAGCAAAGTCCATTGGTCAAATATAGGAAAGTCCACTGATCGAGAATGACAAAGTCCCCTGATTAATTATAAAAAGTCCCCTGGTCGAGTATAACAAAGTTCCCTGATCGAGTATAACAAAGCCCCCTGGTCGAGTATAAGAAAGCCCCCTCATCGAGTATAACAAAGGCCCCTAATCGAGTAAAACAAAGTCCACGGATTGATTATAACAAAGTCCCCTGATCGAGTATAACAAACTCCTCTGGTTGAGTATAACAAAGTCCCCTAATCGGGTATAACATATCCCCTTGATCGAGTATAACAAAGTACTCTGGTCGAGTATAAAAAAGTCCCCTGATCGAGTATAACAATGGCCCCTCATCGAGTACAACAAAGTCCATTGGTCAAGTATAAAATAGTCCCCTGGTCGAGTATAGCAAAGTCCTCTGATCGAGTATAACAAAGCCTCCTGATCGAGTATAACAAAGTCCCCTGATCGAGTATAACAAAGTCCCCTGATCGAGTATAACATATCCCCTGATCGACAATAACAAAGTCCCTGGTGGAGTATAACAAAGTTTTCTAATCGAGTATAACAAAGTCCCCTGATCGAGTATAACAAAGCCCCCTGGACGAGTATAACAAAGTCCCCTTATCGAGTATAACAAAGTCAAGTGATCGAGTATAACAAAGGCCCCTGGTCGAGTATAACAAAGTCCCCTGATTGAGCATAACAAAAGTACCCTGATCGAGTATAACAAAGTCCCCTGATCGAGTATAAAAAAGTCACCTGGTCCAGTATAACAAAGTCCGCTGATCGAGTATAAAAAAGTCCCCTGGCCCAGTATAACAAAGTCCTCATATCGAGCATAACAAAGTCCCCTGATTGATTATAACAAAGTCCCCTGGTCGAGTATAGCAAAAGGCCCTGATCGAGTAAGACAAAGTCCCCTGATCGAGTATAAGAAAGTCCCCTGATCGAGTATGACAAAGACCCCTGGACGAGTATAACAAAGTCCCCTGATCGAGTATAACAAAGTCCCCTGATCGATTATAACAAAGTCCCCTGACCGAGTATAACAAAGTCCCTTGGACGAGAATAACAAAGTCCCCTGATCGAGTATAACAAAGTCCACTGATCGAGTATAACAAGGCCCCGGGTCCAGTATAACAAAGTCCCCTGATCGAGTATAACATATCCCCTGTTCGAGTATAACAAGGTCTCCTGGCCCAGTATAACAACGTCCCCAGATCGAGCATAACAAAGTCCCCTGATCGATTACAACAAAGTCCCTGGTCTAGTAAAACAAAGGGCCCTGATCGAGTAAGACAAAGTCCCCTGATCGAGTATAACAAAGTCCCCTCATCCTAGTTTAACAAAGCCCACTAGACAAATACAACAAAGTCACCTGAACCGAGTATAACAAAGTCCCCTGATCGAGTAAAACATATCCCCTGATCGAGTATAACAAAGTCCCTGGTGGAGTATAAAAAAGTCCCCTGGTCGAGTATAACAAAGCTTTCTAATCGAGTATAACAAAGGCCCCTGGTCAAGTATAACAAAGGCCCCTCATCGAGTATAACAAAGTCCATTGGTCAAGTATAAAAAAGTCCCGTGGTCGAGTATAACAAATTCCCCTGATCGAGTATAACAAAGTCCCCTGGTCGAGTATAGCAAAGTCCCATGATCGAGTATAACAAAGCCTCCAGATCGAGTATAACAAAGTCCCCTGATCGAGCATAACAAAGCCCACAAAGCCCACTCCTCGAGTATAAGAAAGTCCCCTGATCGAGAATAACAAAGTCCCCGATTGAGTATAACAAAGGTCCGTGATCGAGTCTAAAAAGGCTATAGGTATATAAAGTCCCTCATCTAGTATAACAAAGGCCCCTGATCGAGTATAACAAAGGCTCCTCATCGAGTATAACAAAGTCCCCTGATTGAGTATATCAAAGCCGCCTAATCGAGAATAACAAAGTCCCATGGTCGTGTATAACAAAGTCCCCTGGTCGAGTATAGCAAAGGGCCCTGATCGAGTAAGACAAAGTCCCCTGATCGAGTATAACAAAGTCCCCTGATCGAGTATAACAAAGCCCCCTGGACGAGTATAACAAAGTCCCCTGATCGAGAATAACAAAGTCCCTGATCGAGTATAACAAAGTCCCCTGGTCCAGTATAACAAAGTCCCCTAGATCGAGCATAACAAAGTCCTCGATCGATTACGAAGTTACCTGATAACAAAGGCCTCCTGTCGAGTATAACAAAGTCCCCTGGTCGAGAATAACAAAGTCCCCTGATATTAGTATAACAAAGTCCTCTGGTCGAGTATAAAAAAGTTCCCCTAATCGAGTATAACAAAGTCCCCTGGTCGAGTATAACAAAGTCCCCTGATCGAGTATAACAAAGGCCCCACATCGAGTATAACAAAAGCCCCTCATTGAGTATAGCAAAGCCCATTGGTCAAATATAGGAAAGTCCACTGATCGAGAATGACAAAGTCCCCTGATTAATTATAAAAAAGTCCCCTGGTCGAATATAACAAAGTTCCCTGATCGAGTATAACAAAGTCCCCTGATCGAGTATAACAAAGTCCCCTGATCGAGTATAACAAAGTCCTCTGGTTGAGTATAACAAAGTCCCCTGATCGAGAATAACAAAGTCCTCTGGTTGAGTATAACAAAGTCCCCTGATCGGGTATAACATATCCCCTTGATCGAGTATAACAAAGTACTCTGGTCGAGTATAAAAAAGTCCCCTGATCGAGTATAACAATGGCCCCTCATCGAGTACAACAAAGTCGATTGGTCAAGTATAAAACAGACCCCTGGTCGAGTATAGCAAAGTCCCCTGATCGAGTATAACAAAGCCTCCGGATCGAGTATAACAAAGTCCCCTGATCGAGTATAACAAAGCCCCCTGCTCGAGTATACGAAAGTCCCCTGATCGAGTATAACAAAGCCTCCTGAGCGAGTATAACAAAGTCCCCTAATCGAGTGTAACAAAGTCTCCTGGCCCAGTATAACAAAGTCCCCAGATCGAGCATAACAAAGTCCCCTGATCGATTACAACAAAGTCCCCTGGTCGAGTATAACAAAGGGCCCTGATCGAGTAAGACAAAGTCCCCTATTCGAGTATAACACATCCCCTGATCGAGTATAACAAAGTCTCCTGGCCCAGTATATCAAAGTCCCCAGATCGAGCATAACAAAGTCCTCTATCGATTATAACAAAGTCCCCTGACCGAGTATAACAAAGGCCTCTGGTCGAGTATAACAAAGTCCCCTGGTCGAGAATAACAAAGTCCCCTGATATTAGTATAACAAAGTCCTCTGGTCGAGTATAAAAAAGTCCCCTGATCGAGTATAACAAAGTCCCCTGGTCGAGTATAACAAAGTCCCCTGATCGAGTATAACAAAGGCCCCACATCGAGTATAACAAAAGCCCCTCATTGAGTATAGCAAAGTCCATTGGTCAAATATAGGAAAGTCAACTGATCGAGAATGACAAAGTCCCCTGATTAATTATAAAAAAGTCCCCTGGTCGAGTATAACAAAGTTCCCTGATCGAGTATAACAAAGCCCCCTGGTCCAGTATAAGAAAGCCCCCTCATCGAGTATAACAAAGGCCCCTAATCGAGTAAAACAAAGTCCCCTGATTGATTATGACAAAGTCCCCTGATCGAGTATAACAAAGTCCTCTGGTTGAGTATAACAAAGTCCCCTGATCGGGTATAACATATCCCCTTGATCGAGTATAACAAAGTACTCTGGTCGAGTAAAAAAAAGTCCCCTGATCGAGTATAACAATGGCCCCTCATCGAGTACAACAAAGTCCATTGGTCAAGTATAAAATAGTACCCTGGTCGAGTATAGCAAAGTCCCCTGATCGAGTATAACAAAGCCTCCTGATCGAGTATAACAAAGTCGCCTGATTGAGTATAACAAGGCCCCCTGCTCGAGTATAAGAAAGTCCCCTGATCGAGTATAACAAAGCCTCCTGAGCGAGTATAACAAAGTCCCCTGATCGAGTATAACAAAGTCTCCTGGCCCAGTATAACAAAGTCCCCAGATCGAGCATAACAAAGTCCCCTGATCGATTACAACAAAGTCCTCTGGTCGAGTATAACAATGGGCCCTGATCGAGTAAGACAAAGTCCCCTGTTCGAGTATAACGAAGTCCCCTGATCCTAGTATAACAAAGCCCACTAGACGAGTATAACAAAGTCCCCAAACCGAGTATAAAAAAGTCCCCTGATCGAGTATAACATATCCCATGATCGACAATAACAAACTCCCTGATATTAATATAGCAAAGTCCTCTGGTTGAGTATAAAAAAGTCCCCTGATCGAGTATAACAAAGCCTCCTGAGCGAGTATAACAAAGTCCCCTGATCGAGTATAACAAAGCCCACTGCTCGAGTATAAGTAATTCCCTTGATCGAGTATAACAAAGTCCCCTGATTGAGTATAACAAAGGCCCCTGGTCGAGTATAACAAAGCCCCTTGGACGAGTATAACAAAGTCCCCTTATCGAGTATCACAAAGTCATTGATCGAGTATAACAAAGGCCCATGGTCGAGTATAACAAAGTCCCCTGATTGAGTATAACAAAAGTACCCTGATCGAGTATAACAAAGTCCCCTGATCGAGTATAAAAAAGTCACCTGGTCCAGTATAACAAAGTCCGCTGATCGAGTATAAAAAAGTCCCCTGGCCCAGTATAACAAAGTCCCCATATCGAGCATAACAAAGTCCCCTGATTGATTATAACAAAGTCCCCTGGTTGAGTATAGCAAAAGGCCCTGATCGAGTAAGACAAAGTCCCCTGACCGAGTATAAGAAAGTCCCCTGATCGAGTATAACAAAGACCCCTGGACGAGTATAACAAAGTCCCCTGATCGAGTATAACAAAGTCCCCTGATCGAGTATAACAAAGTCCCCTGGTCCCGTATAACAAAGTCCCCTGATCGAGTATAACACATCCCCTGATAGAGTATAACAAAGTCCCCTGATCGATTAAGGCAAAGTCCCCTGACCGAGTAAAACAAAGGCCTCTGTTCGAGTATAACAAAGTCCCCTGGTCAAGAATTTCAAAATCCCCTGATATTAATATAACAAAGTCCTCTGGTTGAGTATAAAAAAGTCCCCTGATCGAGTATAACAAAGTCCCCTGCTCGAGTATAACAAAGCCCCTTCTTCGAGTATAACAAAGGCCCCTAATCGAGTAAAACAAAGTCCCCTGGTTGAGTATAACAAAGTCCCCTGGTCGAGTATAACAAATTCCTCTGGCTGAGTATAACAAAGTCCCCTGATCGGGTATATCATATCCCCTGATCCAGTATAACAAAGTACTCTGGTCGAGTATAAAAAAGTCCCCTGATCGAGTATAACAAAGGCCCTTCATCGAGTACAACAAACTCCATTGGTCAAGTATAAAATAGTCCCCTGGTCGAGTATAACAAAGTCCTCTGGTTGAGTATAACAAAGTCCCCTGGTCGAGTATAGCAAAGTCCCCTGATCGAGTGTAACAAAGCCTCCTGATCGAGTATAACAAAGTCCCCTGATCGAGTATAACAAAGACCCCTGCTCAAGTATAACAAAGGCTCCTCATCGAGTATAACAAAGTCCCCTGATTGAGTATATCAAAGCCGCCTAATCGAGAATAACAAAGTCCCATGGTCGTGTATAACAAAGTCCCCTGGTCGAGTATAGCAAAGGGCCCTGATCGAGTAAGACAAAGTCCCCTGATCGAGTATAACAAAGTCCCCTAATCGAGCATAACAAAGCCCCCTGGACGAGTATAACAAAGTCCCCTGATCGAGAATAACAAAGTCCCGTGATCGAGTATAACAAAGTCCCCTGGTCCAGTATAACAAAGTCCCCATGATCGAGTATAACACATCACCTGATCGAGTATAACAAAGTCTCCTGGCCCAGTATATCAAAGTCCCCAGATCGAGCATAACAAAGTCCTCTGATCGATTATAACAAAGTCACCTGACCGAGTATAACAAAGGCCTCTGGTCGAGTATAACAAAGTCCCCTGGTCGAGAATAACAAAGTCCCTGGTCGAAAGTATAACAAGTCTCTTGATCGAGTAACAAAGGTCCCTACATCGAAAGTATAAATGCTCACGAGTATATAGCAAAGACTATTGGTCAAATATATAGGAAAGTCCACTGATCGAATGACAGTCCCTGATTAATTATAAAAGTCCCTGGTCGTTTATAACAAAGTTCCCTGGATCGAGTATAACAAAGTCCCTACGAGTATAGAAAGCCCTCATCAAGTATAACAAAGGCCCCAATCGAGGCAAAAACAAAGTCCCCTGATTGAGCATAACAAAGTCCCCTGATCGAGTATAACAAAGTCCTCTGGTTGAGTATAACAAAGTCCCCTCATCGGGTATAACATATCCCCTTGATCGAGTATAACAAAGTACTCTGGTCGAGTATAAAAAAGTCCCCTGATCGAGTATAACAATGGCCCCTCATCGAGTACAACAAAGTCGATTGGTCAAGTATAAAACAGACCCCTGGTCGAGTATAGCAAAGTCCCCTAATCGAGTATAACAAAGCCCCCTGCTCGAGAATACGAAATTCCCCTGATCGAGTATAACAAAGCCTCCTGAGCGAGTATAACAAAGTCGCCTGATCGAGTATAACAAAGTCTCCTGGCCCAGTATAACAAAGTCCCCAGATCGAGCATAACAAAGTCCCCTGATCGATTACAACAAAGTCCCCTGGTCGAGTATAACAATGGGCCCTGATCGAGTAAGACAAAGTCCCCTGTTCGAGTATAACGAAGTCCCCTGATCCTAGTATAACAAAGCCCACTAGACGAGTATAACAAAGTCCCTTGAACCGTGTATAACAAAGTCCCCTGATCGAGTATAACATATCCCCTGATCGACAATAACAAAGTCCCTGGTGGAGTATAACAAAGTCTCCTGGTCGAGTATAACAAAACCCTGATATTAGTATAACAAAGTCCTCTGGTCGAGTATAAAAAAGTCCCCAGATCGAGTATAACAAAGTCCCCTGGTCGAGTATAACAAAGTCCCCTGATCGAGTATAACAAAGGCCCCACATCGAGTATAACAAAAGCCCCTCATTGAGTATAGCAAAGTCCATTGGTCAAATATAGGAAAGTCAACTGATCGAGAATGACAAAGTCCCCTGATTAATTATAAAAAAGTCCCCTGGTCGAGTATAACAAAGTTCCCTGATCGAGTATAACAAAGCCCCCTGGTCCAGTATAAGAAAGCCCCCTCATCGAGTATAACAAAGGCCCCTAATCGAGTAAAACAAAGTCCCCTGATTGATTATGACAAAGTCCCCTGATCGAGTATAACAAAGTCCTCTGGTTGAGTATAACAAAGTCCCCTGATCGGGTATAACATATCCCCTTGATCGAGTATAACAAAGTACTCTGGTCGAGTAAAAAAAAGTCCCCTGATCGAGTATAACAATGGCCCCTCATCGAGTACAACAAAGTCCATTGGTCAAGTATAAAATAGTACCCTGGTCGAGTATAGCAAAGTCCCCTGATCGAGTATAACAAAGCCTCCTGATCGAGTATAACAAAGTCGCCTGATCGAGTATAACAAGGCCCCCTGCTCGAGTATAAGAAAGTCCCCTGATCGAGTATAACAAAGCCTCCTGAGCGAGTATAACAAAGTCCCCTGATCGAGTATAACAAAGTCTCCTGGCCCAGTATAACAAAGTCCCCAGATCGAGCATAACAAAGTCCCCTGATCGATTACAACAAAGTCCTCTGGTCGAGTATAACAATGGGCCCTGATCGAGTAAGACAAAGTCCCCTGTTCGAGTATAACGAAGTCCCCTGATCCTAGTATAACAAAGCCCACTAGACGAGTATAACAAAGTCCCCAAACCGAGTATAAAAAAGTCCCCTGATCGAGTATAACATATCCCATGATCGACAATAACAAACTCCCTGATATTAATATAGCAAAGTCCTCTGGTTGAGTATAAAAAAGTCCCCTGATCGAGTATAACAAAGCCTCCTGAGCGAGTATAACAAAGTCCCCTGATCGAGTATAACAAAACCCACTGCTCGAGTATAAGTAATTCCCTTGATCGAGTATAACAAAGTCCCCTGATTGAGTATAACAAAGGCCCCTGGTCGAGTATAACAAAGCCCCTTGGACGAGTATAACAAAGTCCCCTTATCGAGTATCACAAAGTCATTGATCGAGTATAACAAAGGCCCATGGTCGAGTATAACAAAGTCCCCTGATTGAGTATAACAAAAGTACCCTGATCGAGTATAACAAAGTCCCCTGATCGAGTATAAAAAAGTCACCTGGTCCAGTATAACAAAGTCCGCTGACCGAGTATAAAAAAGTCCCCTGGCCCAGTATAACAAAGTCCCCATATCGAGCATAACAAAGTCCCCTGATTGATTATAACAAAGTCCCCTGGTTGAGTATAGCAAAAGGCCCTGATCGAGTAAGACAAAGTCCCCTGACCGAGTATAAGAAAGTCCCCTGATCGAGTATAACAAAGACCCCTGGACGAGTATAACAAAGTCCCCTGATCGAGTATAACAAAGTCCCCTGATCGAGTATAACAAAGTCCCCTGGTCCCGTATAACAAAGTCCCCTGATCGAGTATAACACATCCCCTGATCGAGTATAACAAAGTCCCCTGATCGATTAAGGCAAAGTCCCCTGACCGAGTAAAACAAAGGCCTCGGTTCGAGTATAACAAAGTCCCCTGGTCAAGAATTTCAAAGTCCCCTGATATTAATATAGCAAAGTCCTCTGGTTGAGTATAAAAAGTCCCCTGATCGAGTATAACAAAGTCCCCTGCTCGAGTATAACAAAGTTCCCTGATCGAGTATAACAAAGGCCCCTTATCGAGTATAACAAAGCCCCTTCATCGAGTGTAACAAAGGCCCCTAATCGAGTAAAACAAAGTCCCTTGATTGAGTATAACAAAGTCCCCTGGTCGAGTATAACAAATTCCTCTGGCTGAGTATAACAAAGTCCCCTGATCGGGTATAACATATCCCCTGATCCAGTATAACAAAGTACTCTGGTCAAGTATAAAAAAGTCCCCTGATCGAGTATAACAAAGGCCCTTCATCGAGTACAACAAACTCCATTGGTCAAGTATAAAATAGTCCCCTGGTCGAGTATAACAAAGTCCTCTGGTTGAGTATAACAAAGTCCCCTGGTCGAGTATAGCAAAGTCCCATGATCGAGTGTAACAAAGCCTCCTGATCGAGTATAACAAAGTCCCCTGATCGAGTATAACATAGACCCCTGCTCGAGTATAAGAAAGTTCCCTGGTCGAGTTTAACAAATTCCCCTTGTCGAGTATAACAAAGTCCCCTTATCGAGTATAACAAAGTCCGTTGATCGAGTATAACAAAGTCTAGTGGTCCAGTATAACAAAGTCCCCAGATCGAGCATAACAAAGTCCCCTGATCGATTACAACAAAGTCCCCTGGTCGAGTATAACAAAGGGCCCTGATCGAGTATAAAAAAGTCCTTGGTGGAGTATAACAAAGTCCCCTGGTCGAGTATAACAAAGTTTTCTAATCGAGTATAACAAAGGCCCCTGGTCAAGTATAACAAATGCCCCTCATCGAGTATAACAAAGTCCATTGGTCAAGTATAAAAAAGTCCCCTGGTCGAGTATAACAAAGTCCCCTGATCGAGTATAACAAAGTCCCCTGATCGAGTATAACAAAGTCCCCTGATTGAGTATAACAAAGGCCCGTAATCGAGTCTAAAAATGGCCCTTAATCGAGTATATTAAAGTCCCCTGATCTAGTATAATAAAGTCCCCTCATCGAGTATAACAAAGGCCCCTCATCGAGTATAACAAAGTCCCCTGATTAAGTATAACAAAGCCGCCTTTTCGAGTATAACAAAGTCCCCTGGTCGAGTATAACAAAGTCCCCTGTTCGAGTCTAACAAAGTCCCCTTATCGAGTATAACAAATTCCCCTTATCGAGTATAACAAAGTCCCTTATCGAGTAAAACAAGGTCTGATAATCGAGTATAACAAAGTCCTCTGGTCGAGTATAACAAAGTCTCCAGGTCCAGTATAACAAAGTCCCCTGATCGAGTATAACATATCCCCTCTTCGACGATAACAATGTCTCCTGGCGCAGTATAACAAAGTCCCCAGGTCGAGCTTAACAAAGTCCCCTGATCGATTATAACAAAGTCCCCTGGTCGAGTATAACAAAGGGCCCTCATCGAGTAAGACAAAGTCACCTGATCGAGTATAACAAAGTTCCCTGATCCTAGTATAACAAAGCCCACTGGACGAGTTTAACAAAGTCCCCTGAACCGAGCATAACAAAGTCCCCTGATCTAGTATAACATATCCCCTGATCGAGTATATCAAAGTCCCTGGTGGAGTATAACAAAGTCCCCTGGTCGAGTATAACAATGTTTTCTAATCGAGTGTAACAAATTCCTCTGATCGAGTATTACAAAGTCCCCTGATCGAGTATAAGAAAGTCCCTTAATCAAGTATAACAAAGTCCCCTGATCGAGTATAACATATCCCCTGATCGAATATACCAAAGTCCTCTGCTCGAGTATAACAAAGTCCCCTGGTCGAGTATAACAAAGTCCTCTGATCGAGTATAACAAAAGCCCCTCATCGAGAATAGCAAAGTGCATTGGTCGAGTATAACAAAGTCCCCTGATCGAGTATAACAAAGTCCCCTGGTCGAGTATAGCAAAGTCCCCTGATCGAGTA
>NW_024732996.1:0-32240 GCF_018991925.1 Homarus americanus | reverse complement strand
TACGAATCGAGAGATGGATATATTAGGCAAAGATTATTGTCTAGGAAAATGATGCCAAGGTTCCGCACAAAAAAGAATTTCAATATGAACTTGTAATAATTTTCTATACGGTGTACCTGTAAAATAACATGTGAATTAAATCGATGTCACCCATGCAAAATTTATCATTATCCTGGAAAACATTAAATGACACCTAATTTTTGGTATACACTAAAAGTTGACAAAAAGTCGTTCGCGATGCGGCAGGGTAAGTATGCATGAAATGGCATGAAATTTTGCACAGGTGTTTGTTACAGCCATACAAACGATGCCTGAAAAGTGCAGCCTGCAACTCAAATAAAAGTGTTTTTTCCCTGCCCCCTAATGTACACACTGCAGCTGTAAGGTCCGAAAATGGTCTGGTAACGTTGAAAGTGCGCATCCAGACGCATGATGAAACTCAGCTCCCCCCCCCCTGTTATCTCTGACTATTTTCTTTTTCCCCTTCTTTATTCTTCTATTTACTCATAACTGCATAACTGCATAACTGCAATCGTGGGCTGACAGCGAACAGTGAGTGAGGGTGCACCAAGTCCGTAGATTTACATCGTTTTTCAGCGTAAATAAAATGGTTAATAATGGCTTCCTAAAGAAACCATCGACATGGGACCAAGTTTGTTCCACTCTACGAATTTTTTGCGATTTTTCCACCAAGTTTGATGAAAAACGATTGTGCCGTTTCGGCTGCCCAAAACAGAGACAGACAGACAGACAGACAGACAGACAGCTAGTCCTATAGTATGTTAGATATGCTGCAGTAGTGATCGAGGCAGCCATTATGTTTTCCGCGATTTAAGGGGTTAAGAGTGGTCTGACGATGGAACAGACACCAAAGTTGGATTCAGCACACCCGATTTTGGGGGGAGAGGTAGTGTGTCGACTTTTCCTCAAAAATGCCTCTAGGACTTTATAGAAGCTCTTTCCTCTGATTTACGACCAATCTAGGTTACCTCTTTTTATCCCTTTTCCACCTTCTTGATGTTTATTCTTAAGTGTTAGACCCAGACAAGGTGCATTTCATACAGAAGTCCATCATTGTGGGTATATTTCATGCTTAAGTCCTACAATTAAAAGTCTCTCAATTTCCATTCCATTACCTCTATCTAGACTGCCAACAACACAATAATGGACGAGTTGACGGCCCTGGGGTAACATATTGTTAGAAAGAGAGCGGCCATTATTTTGGTCCGGTAAACACAGCTGTGAGCGCTAGCTCCCAAATTTGGGATGTTTTCGAGCCTATTACATTATCTGAAGGATATATAGACACCTACTTGTGTATAAGGACCTGAGGATAAGATAAGTATCGTCAAGCAACTTTGGTGTTGGGAACTTACTGTTTACCTGACGAAAATAACTGCTCGGGGTCCCATCACTCCTGGCTGGGTGTTGTGGGATGTCAACATTGCCCCATGGAAAGTGAATTATCGCTTAAGAACTCTACATGGAAGAGTAAAGAAAAGATAGTATTGGACGAAGTTCTTGAAGACCTTGAGTTGAGTAGTGATGAGTCTAATACGAGTGATGAAGCACAAGGGAAGTTCGAAAGTGAGAAAATACAGCTACAACAAGAGGTAGTGAATAAGAAAGAAATTTCTAAAAGAATGAGGGAGACAAGCTGGCATGAGGACAGTGAAAGCAAAGAAGTGAGAGAGGAGAAGAGACAAAAACATCTCGGACAAAAAACGTGTGTGGGTGGTAATAATAATGGAAATAACAGAAAGGAGATAGTGGAGAATGGATCAAGAACAGAGCAAAGTATGGAATGTGAAGGAAGCAGACAAGAACACACACAAGGTGAAGTTGGTCGTGTCAGGAAGAGATTAATTTTTCCACAGTCATGCCCGATGACCTTCCTTGAAAAATTAAAATGGGCAGTACAACTAGGACGGGAACATCGCAGCTTTGAGCCTCTTTTGAAAGAAGGCACACACAAGCCTTATCTTACAGTGGGGACCATGGAGGCTGTGGAAATGTTGACAACTGTTGGGTACAAGGGATTACTGATGGTTTTGCCAGAGGAGAGCGACATACTACTTACAAAGGTTATAATCTTCAGGTACCCTGTAATACTAGATCCAGAATACTTATTGGATGACGAAAGATTTGTTTGGGTCAAGAGGCATTTAATAAGGGGCGAAGAGAGAAGCCAGATTATTGCTCTAATGAGAGGAAAGGTTCCAGAGAAAGTGTTCATCACAGGAGCAGGGTATAGGAAGGTGGCACTATATGTGGAGGGACCAATAATGTGTCTCAAGTGTTGCAGATGGGGACATAAGGCCTGGAGCTGTCAACTGGACCCACGTTGTAGATTCTGTGGGAAGAGGCACGAATCTAGCAACTGTAAGGACAAGATCAAAGCAGGAGAGAAAGTGAAGCCTTGTTGTTGTAATTGTGGTAAAACTCACAATGCTAGTTCAATTGCATGCGAGATGAGGCCATGTATGAGAAGTGACCAACAAAGGAATTATTCAGAGAACACTGAGGAAGTACGCTGTGGTCTGACAGTGACAAGACAGCAGGAGAACACACAGACAGTGATTCCTGAGAATGCCTGGCATGAAGATTCAAGAAGGATAAGGACTGCGCTTGCGGCCGGAAGCGTTGTTGATGCCAGGAACAAACAGAGTAATAAACAAGTAGCAAGTGAGAGTAGTGGTGCAGCCCTCCAGGTTAGTGATAAAACTGTGCAAGAAATTCTGGGAGAAGAGGTGCTTAAGATGTTTCAGCTTTTGCAAAAGTTAGGTCAGAAAATAGAAGTGATAGAGAAAAGACTTGATACAGTGATAAATAAAGAAAGGGAAAACAAAGCTGTGAATAATGTAGAATTAAAAGGGAAAGAGGAAAGTGAAGAGTTCAAGCCTTTGAAAAATTCAGTGCTTAAAATAAGTATTAAAGGGAAGGAGAGGAAAATAAAGGATTGTGTAGTGCAGGGAGCAACAACTGAAAGTTTTAAAAAGGTGTTGGTAAAGTGTAAAGATGCTGATAAAGAAAAACTTTTGAGGAAATGGGAATCTGTGCAGGAGGATTGGGCCTTCTTAAAGAATCTGATTGGAAAGGATATAAAATGTGTACATATTAATCCTGGATCTAGCTAGCCTTAAGATAATGTCCTGGAATGTTAATGGTCTACAAAATAGAGTGACAGATGTACATTACTTTACCCTTAAAAATAATATTGATATAATTACCCTTCAAGAGACTGGGGACAGGAAAGGCGACCTGCTTAAACTGTCTGGATATAAGGGATTTCATCTCTATTCGGGTGAAGGTATAAGAGGGGTCTCAACATACATTAAGAATTCCATACCAGCAGAACTAGTTGGAAGCCCGAGTAGAGTACAAGGAATAGAAAGTGTCTGTATAAAGTTATATTTGAAGGAAGGAGAATTGAACATAGCAAATTTGTATATTTCTGGAGGCTGTTTTGACCTCAACTTCTTACCAGATTGCATGTTTTTGGACTCAACTTTGGCTGTAGGAGATTTTAATGCTCGACATCCAAGACTCGAAACAATGGGGAGAATTAATAGTAATGGTAAAAAATTTTGGCAATTTTTACAAGATCACCCAGATGCTTACTTGTTAGGAAATAAGGAAGTGACTCATATTAAAGGAGGAAGGTTAGACTATGCTTGCATGATAAGCAGTCATGGAGTCCAGGGAGAATGTGAGATAATAAGGGAGCTAGTCAGTGACCATTTTGTTGTATATGTTCAATTACCATTTGGGAAGAGACAGGTGAGATATAGGAGGAAGAGATTGAAATTAAACAAGGATGACACTCAAGTGTTTACTCAAAATATAGAGAAATGGTACAGAAATTATACACCAGTCTGTATGGATAGCTTTTATAATGACTTAGTTGGGGAGATAGAAAGATATTTAACTAAGTCAACACAGAAAAAAATAAATGATAAGAGACATGGGGCTAGGAAACACTGCTATACCAATGACAAAATGTTGAAGGGATTGACACAAATGTTAAGGGCAGCACATAAAGATTGGGTAAAGAATGGTAGAAGAGAAGATAGGGAAATCTTCATGGATATAGCCAAAATATGTGGGCAGGCTAGGAAGGAGGCAAGGGAGAAATATTGGCAAGACTTTGCACAGCACATTGGGGAGAGTAAAAATCTCAAAGAAATATGGCAGGATATTAACAAAATTAGAGGAAAAAGGAGTAATTTTATTAGCCATCCTCATCCAGAGGAAGAAGCTAATAAACTGGTTGACAAATGGGCTAAAGCAGCTAGTGTTGCCTCCCTGCCTAACAGGACAATAGAAGCATTAGATGAGTGGCAAAATGAAAGAAAAAGATTTATTTCATCAGCTCTAAGTATTTGTGATGTAACATGTGTAGATATTACTAAAGATGAGTTATTAAATGCTGTTAAAAAAGGAAAATCTACAGCACCAGGCGAAGATGGTGTGACATATGAAATTTTGAACTGCTTAGTTGGTATGGAAAATAGTCCATTATTAGATTTATTCAACATGAGCTATGCAGAGGGTAGATTACCAACAGAATGGAAGAAAGCGATAGTTATTCCTTTCCCTAAGGCAACTGGTGGATACAGGCCAGTGTCTTTAACATCTTGTTTTTCCAAGATGATGGAGAGAGTATTATTAAATAGGCTTGTATATATTGTGGGGGAAAATCTATCTTGTAATTTATTTGGTTTTTTGGAAGGGAAATGTACTTCAGACTGTGTTATAAAATGTTTATCAAATGATGCAGACAGATGTAGAGTTTTTGTGGATTTACAAGGAGCATTTGATAAAGCTCACAGTGAAGTAGTTATGAATGAACTGGCTGCTCTAGGGGTATCAGGAAAGTTGTTACACTGGATAGGTGACTACTTGCATGGAAGGAGAATCTGTGTGTGGTATCAGGGATGTTTGTCTGAGGAAAGAGCACTTGAATTAGGCACTCCCCAAGGGGGAGTATTGAGTCCAATGTTATTTAATGTGTTAATGAACAAGATAGCCTCACACAAATATCCCAAAGGAGTTGTAACCATCATTTATGCAGATGACATCTTATTTCAAGGAAACTCTGTAAAAAATTTGCAGATTGCATTCAATAATTTTAGTGTTCTTTCTCAAAAGATGGGCTTAGTTATCAATGAAGAAAAAACCAAGTGTGAATGTAAAGGAAGAGGAACTGAATCCGTTTTTCTAAATGGAAAAATTGTAGAGAAAGTGTCAAAGTATAAATATTTAGGAATGTATATTGGCTTTACTAGTGAAAGTAAAGAGGCAGAAATATATCATGTCCTCACTCAATGTAGAGCAAGATTACAGCCCTTGAAGGCACTAGCATGTTGTGGTAAAGGTGCTGGGGTACCCATACTGAGAATGATGTATATTTCTACCATCAGATCACTTATAGACTATGCAGCACCTGTCCTCTCTTGTACTGGTGAAGGAAGGCTACGGAAGCTTGAGATCATGCAAAATGAAGCAATGAGAATAATTTTAGGGTGTCAAAAGAATGCAATGATTGAGATAATGAAAATGGAACTAGGGTTACAGAGCATTTCACAGAGGGTCAATGAAATTAATACAGTTGCAGCAGTTCGATTAATGAGAGGGAACAGTGGGGGTAAATTTGTACAAGATATAAATGATGGTTTAAAAGATAAAAGGACCTTCTGTAGGCAAGGCAAGAGAGGATACATGAATGGATTAGTAAATATTATTAAAAAATGTAATCTGGCAGACTGGTGTACAGCTGTTCAGAAGAGTTGTAAGAATCCACCCTGGGAAGAACGAGAAGTAGAGTTAGACATAGTGCCTCTCACAATGAAGAAATCATTACATGAACCAGGACAGTTAAGGGCTTTATATGGGAATAAGATTAGTAATTTGCCTAAAATAAACACATTGCATGTATATTGTGACGGTTCAGTTATGTCAAGTGGCAGGGCAGGGTGCGGGATCCTTATAAGACAGTACACAGAACAAGGAAATGATGACATCAAAATTGGACTTCGGTTGAGCAGTTTTATTTCATCAACACAAGCTGAGTTATATGCAATGTTAGTAGGATTGGAAAATGTTGTAAAGAGGTATAAAGATGCATATTTTTTTGTTGATAGTAGGGCAGCTTTGGATTCTTTGAACAGTGGGAGTCCAGTCTTTGGACACATTATTGGTTCATGTAGAAAATTAGTAAATACAATAAGGAAAAATGGCCATAATGTTCAATTTGTATGGGTCCCTTCACATGTGGGGATTGGTCTTAATGAAGCAGTAGATATAATAGCAAAAAGAGCCACGGAAAAGGCCGAGATCGACATAATATGTACTAAAACCATGAAGCAATTAAGGAGCAAATTACGGAAAATACAATCAATAGAAGATAATTTCAAAAGGAATGAAATATACGAGAAAAGTGAAACAATGAAACATTACCATCATGTTCTCATGAACACAAAATTTACATATGGGAAAGATAGGAGTAGGTGGAAAGATTCAGTGTATATGAGGTTAAGATTAGGATATAAATATTATTGGGAACTTGGAGCTGAGAGAAGTGAACAGGATAAAGAATGCAGAGTTTCTAGAACATCCAGATCCCATACCCTGCCACATTACATACTGGAATGCCCATTGCTTAATGTATATAGAAATGCCCATATAAATAATGTCTCCAAGCAAATAGAGTGGATGTTTGGAAATGGGAAAATAGATGAAATATTAAAGAAATATAGAAATTTTGCATCTAGAATATAACTATGTATTATAACTAATTATATGAAATATTAGGGATTTATGTGAGTCCTGAGAGGGACATTCCTGGACTGGGGTGAGGATGACTTATGTCACTTCATCCCTTTGAGATGTATTAATGTTTTTTTGTATCTCAATAAACGTATCAATCAATCAATTGTTAGAAAAACACAATATATATATATATATATATATATATATATATATATATATATATATATATATATATATATATATATATATATATATATATATATATATATATATATATATATATATATATATATATATATATATTGTTTTTAAATTAATGTTAAAACCATCGTGATTTAGTCGAGATAAGTTAATTATTTGTGGTTCGGAGAAAACGGCAGCCATATTGGTGGTGACGTCAGAAACTGGAAGCAGACGACTCAACACCGGCAGTCGGGAGCTTACAGCAGAAGTTTACAGTAGATGGCTACTTCAGATCCTAACAGCCTTGTTCAGGGAAGTTGTGCATTTTTAACGATGCGAGTCAGAGGCATTTTGTAAGTTATAAAATTGCAGTGAACAGTAACAAAATACAAGTCGTAAGCCCCATTGTTTACAGTATCATCTGATCTGCAGCATACACATGCAGAATATATATTTTCTAGAGATCTAAATAGGCTTCTAATAAACCTACGAAACTCTCATAAACTCGTCGTTGCTATTTAAGAAAGCATAATATTCGTGAAGATAGGGGTCAGTATACAAGTGATGACAGGGTTTGAACTTCGGATTGGGAATGCTTGTTGCTGGGTAAACATTGCAACATATTTCTGCTTTTCAGTCGTTTTCTCAGTCGTTCGGGAGCTAGGTGGACGTGTTCTGGTGCTAGTCCCCGGACGTGTTCACCTAGCTCCCGAACGACTGAGAAATTGCTGTTTAACTTGGTGGTGCACTCATTAACCATCATTATATATATCATTAATGTCATTATTTCCTAGAGGGTATAAGCAAGAATATTTGTTAGAAGTATGGTCAAAGTATACATAGGTTGGTAACCAGGTGATAACTGGCTGTGAGGAAGGCAACAGTACTTGTATTCTAGAAACTTTAATATTTAAAGTTGAGCTAAGGCTCTCAATTGGCTTAGCCATGTCAATATTGTTATCATCGACTCTGTATCTGAATTTTTCTGGCTAAATAAGCTGTTTTAATATATCAATATCAATATATTACCAGACAGTTGTACTGTGGCTATTAATATAGAGTATACAATACATTCGCAAACGCATTTTTTGAACAAATTTACAGGCATTAGAAACGTAAATTAGTGAAAATCTCGGCAAAATGTACAGTTTACTGTTTTTCTCGTGGATGCATATTTTTTCATAATTATTTGAAATGTTGGCTTTAGATAATTATTGTGTATTATCTAATGGTAGTCCCTGCTGCCATATGGCATCACAAAAATTTTGACCTAGTCTCAGGTTGCTGATCTGACTTTCTGCCTTATTTACACACAACTGCAGGGTCTCAATTGTTTCTCTTACTATTGACAACACAGCATATATACTGTATATTGTTTCTCACTTTTGGTCGTTTGTAATTATACTATTATTTTATTATATAATTATTTTATTATATTATTATTTTATTATTTTATTATTTTATTATTATATTATTATTTTATTATTTTATTATATTATTATTTTATTATATTATTATTTTATTATTATTATTGTGTTATTATTTATAATTATTATTTGATTATTTAATATTTATTTATTAATTATTATTAGTAGCCTAGTAGTAGTAGTATTTCGTTCCCCAGGATCCGATGTGGGTCAGTGACTTGTGTCAGGGTGGGCTAATCCCTGTTAAAAAAAAATATATATATATATATATATATATATATATATATATATATATCATTTGTTTTTCATACTCCCTATGTCATACTGGGAAAATGCAGAGATTATGGGTCTAACAAAGATTTGTTTGCAAGAGAAACAGTCCCAATAAATTCATGTTCCTAAAATTTGCTCTAGAAAACGTGGGGAGAAAAATTCATTTTAACATCAATTACCATGTGTGGCAGTTAATTTTTCAATTAAGAATATTATACCCAAGTACAAGGTACTTTAATAAAATTTTATAAATAAGCCTTAGCAGTCATACAAGGGGTGGAACTTTATATATTTTTTTATTTTGCCTTTTGATAACGAACATGGCAAGATATTGAAAGGAACAACATAAAGTTAACAAGACGCAACAAAATAACCTAAGGTATCTGGCTAACCTCACCGAATCTAATGAAACCTTAGCTACAAAAGGTAGCAGGTCAGGGTGAGTATTTGGCCTCAGCCTGTCCCTAGGGCACCCCATCATGTTCCCTGGTTATCCCCAGCCTATCTCTCATTGTCCCAAGCAAATCCTCTTGTCATGGCTGTCCCAGGTCCTTTCCTGACTTCAAAAACTTAGAAAAAGTTTTCATCTTTCTATGCTTCTTTTTGGCAACCACCAATCAAATACACACGATGATACCGCATATCTGATTCATTTATATTTACATTAAAGACGTGGCAGTATATATTAACTTGATGCTCACATTTAAATGATCTTCACAACAGTAGAAGCAAAGCTCTGATATGGGAAACTCTCGGTGAGCAACAAGCCACCATATATTCCTTATCTTCATTCCCTCTGTATTGTGACGAATATTTTTCCTGGTGTGGCTCTGTCCGTACTCTTACACATTGGAACGAGGCACCACAGTGTCTTTTCCCTTCCTTGAAAAGCATTTTGCAGTGCATTAGAACAAGTACCAATAGCAATCCGGAAAAAAAAGAAAGCTGACATTTTGTTGGGGTAAGTTACCTGGATGTCCACTGATTCCAATGTTGAAAAGTCCCTAAGGATTCCCGCTGTGGCATTTTTTTTTTCAAGATGGTCCCCGTAATGGTCGAGTGGTGTTATACTACACATTTAATCTATCATATCTCGTTTATTATATAGGATAGAAAGGAGCTTTTGGTGCCTACTCCCATGTTTTTTAGCAAGAGGAAGCAAATTAAATCATCATAAATTAAATAGGATGTACCCTAATTACCATAACTACAATAAGGCCGCCTTTTTATGTCGATAAACTGAATTCGTCATAAATTGGTGATTAATCATGAAAGGGTGGTGTTTTGTTTGTAATAATTATCTATACAGCTCTTTTGTTGGCACAAACAGTTAGAGAGGCAAAACATGGACATGGGGACAGCCTACAACAAAGCAGATGACATAGTTCAAGCCTCTCCTGAGATTGGCCGGATCAGTGCTAGACTTGGAGGGTTTCACCGCATCATGTCTTACATGGGTTCAGAAGGTTTTATAATGACTTGTGCTTTAAATTTTATTTATTTTTTAACTAACTGAGCAATATTGGAATGCTATTTAATTTGTGTACTTTGTGGTTGTAAATCATAATACATGTATGCAAATTAGGTAACCAGGTACATGTATCACACAAACACTCGCTACAGGAACCATCACGTGACATAAACAACCAAAACACGACAAAGAAACACTCAGAAAACTACTACCAAACACTGACACCTAACCCCCACCACCACCACCACCATCCACCACCAAATCATTATGTAACAATTTACCACCCAAGGACTACAAGATTGCTCATTACAAAACAGTTGCCACCACACAACCATACTTTAACCATTTGAATACGAAATATCTGCTACCACAGAGCCGTAACAAGCTACCATTATAAATATTTCAAATACCACCATATAAACCGTGCTAACCACATCTACCTTACATACTAGACAGACTTTGGAAGGATATAGGTTGATGTGATAGTGGTGGTAGCGAGACACAGGTTGTAAGGTACATGGGTGTGAGCAATAATACACTGTTGTGATATTCAAGGGAGTTGTTGTTTCCTTCTGTCTTTCTCTAATTCTAATTCCTCTTTCTCTAACGTTAAGTCTCTTCCTTCTTCTGGTTTTCTATTAATCAGTTTTTCTTTCTTACAAAGTGACAAGCCCTCGATCTAAAGCTTACTTCCGGCAGTCGTGTAAAGCATGATAAGGAATGTTCTCAGGAATTTGTAAAATCTAATGAATTTTAAGGAAAATCGGCTCTGTGATATCTAATATGTTTGTATGTGATGAAGATGACTTTGTCTTGTGAAGTGTCTATGATAACAGTACTAGTTAAGTCTCCCACACTGAAATGAAAGAAAATGGGTGCAATCAACGGTGTTTAAGGGACCACTCATCAGCTGCGGGAGCTTCATAATTTGTTTTGAATGTGGTGGAGAAAATGTAAGTTAGATATTTTATCTTAATTATGTTTTGACAATATTTTTTGTATTGACATGGTTGATCAATGATGTATGTGTGCATTATGTAGGTCGAATAATGATTAGATGTTGGTGGTTTATGATGAGAAATAATGAACTAATTGTTATATTTTGAATGTAGGGAACTGTATGAGTGTACATTTTTAGCTGAAAATAATTTGGCCATTAGCCTAAGTGAAGACCTGCTAGAGGGTGTTATGTTAGTGGTACAGCCAGGGTGTTATGTTAGTGGTACAGCCAGGGTGTTATGTTAAGTTACAGCATTTGTGTAAAGTGATCCCCCCAAATTAGTTTTGTCCATGTTTGTTTAAACTTGCTAAGATTTATTAGTGAATTGTATTATTTTGCATACAAACATTAATGGAATCGTATATTGATACTGTATATGGTAATAGTTGTCAAGAGAATTGAGTAGGTTTTAGCAATCATTCATACTGTGGGCCTCCAGTCTGTTTTTTCACTAGTGAATTGTATTGTAAAAGTTTAATTAACATTAAATTCGTTTTTATTTAAGAAAAATTGAGTTTTGGGTTGAAACGAGCTGTGAAAAGTCACACCACGGAATGCAACTCTTTATTATTGGTATATTTTTAATGGCAAAGATTTGCAATTTGTAATTCGAGGCTTTAATTTTCAGTACCGTTACAAAATGCTATTTTGGCGCGGAAGTAAAACGCGTTGGTGGGACGCGACCGTAAAGTTAAATTAGAAGGACGAAGTAAATGTACTGATTAATTTGAATAGTGATAAAGGGGCTAGAGGCATACAGTACAAGGGTCTTGGATTTTGGATATTTTTGTCTCTGGTGTGGAGCAGCCCGTGTGTTGCCCTGCACCGTGCACGTGCCGTACACCTTTGACCCGAATGTTTTTTTTAAATTGTCCCGAAAGTGATGAAATTAGCATAAAATAATTACTCTCATGAATGGTGTAAATTTTGAGAATGTTTGCAGTCATTGCCTATAATCCATTCATCATTTTATAGATTTTTTTCAAAAACTTGTGGGTATTTCTACAACCTCCAGATGAACGCAGAAAAGTAATAACTAATTGTGTAGTTTTGCCCCAATTTTTTGAGGATAATGGTATGTTTATTATTTATCCAATTATATATTGCCATTGATATATTTCGTAGGCAAATATTACAAATTGCGCGAATACAGGAAATAAACACGGCAATATAATGGAATATTGTTAAACTGGGTAATACGAGATCATTGTATCATAACCTTTGACATGTAATATTGATATAATTTTACTTAGAGTATCATAAATGGCAATAAATAATGTGTTAAAATGTGAGCACTTATAAGTAATGTAAGGAATTAATTTTCATGTTTATATTAGTGGGAGATTTGCAAAGGTTATATATTAGCATAATTGTTGAAAAAATGAAACGTCCAGTCTGTTGAACGTGACGTAGCTCTAGACATTCATTTACTGGATAGCACAAAGGAATTAGCATAAAATGTGTGAAATATGGCCCAAATTGTGAAGGTGTTTAATTTAGTTTGAAATTGGAGAAAATGGAGTAATAGTTTAGTTATAGGCTTTAATATTTGTTCTTTATGGCACAAATAAAATGCATTTTTGTGGATAGTTTGAAATACATCCATCAAATGTGATAGTTGTGGCAGGAAGCATTTGTGGTTTTGTTTTTTATTAATAAAATGCGAGGACCTTTATTAGTGTAAATTTTTATTCCGATTTGTTGGTACTAATTTGTTTTTTATTTATCGTACAGGAACTGTTGCTGTCCGTAACACCCCATCTGTCACCCCGTGTGGTGATATGCTAGGGACTGTCAGTTGGTTGAAAATGTTCAAAGCAGGGCCACCACACTGGTGCCTGCACTTTGGCTACCCCGAGAGATTGGAGCGCCTGAATTCGGTCGAGTGTCCTTACTTGGAGCTGGCGGACGCTCGCCCCACAAGGGGTCACAGCTCAAGCCTCAAGTCCTGAAAACTGTGAGGGCAAACTTTTTCGGAGTGAGAGTTGTGAACTCTTGGAACAATCTACCAGAAAATGTTGTGACGGCACCGAGTGTGAGCTCTTTCAAGACCAGACTTGACCAACATTGGAGCGGGTTCAGGTACATTCAGGAGCCGGTGCATGCCCAGTACTTGCCAACAATGTGTAACAGAGACGTGACCGATCGCCCAAGCGGCTAACAAGCCGATCAGTGGTGAAGAGGATAAAAGAAAAGTAAAAGAACATGTAGGTAATAAGAGCCAGTACAGCTGTAAGTATTGTACAGTATTGAGGAAGACTGGTTAATTTTTTACGCTTTAGATAGAATAGGTTTAATATTTGACTAGTATGTGTGTAAAATACTGGATCAAAGCAATACAGTAATTGTTTAAATAATAATGTACAGCCATAAAGTTGTCTAATATGTAATTATTCTGACTCTTCCAGGTAAAATGGGAAGAGACGTCATTCAGTTCCTACTGTCGTTGGCGACTGCGGCGTCGGCAATGCAGTGTTGCACCGGTGTGTTTTTCTATTTGTTACTCTGTTTAAAATTCCAGGTTACGTTTATGGAGATTATATATGGCAATTACTAAAGGCGTTCCCGAATTATACATTTTGGGTAAAAAAAAATGTGCCACAATAAAATGGTTGCATTGTATACTAACGATGGTGTTACTTCGTAGTTGTAAGGTTTGAGAAGTTGATTTGTCGGTCTACCTAAATGAGTCATGATTCCCACCCCTCAAGGAAAGCGTAAAAATATTGCCAAAAAAAATAAGACCTGCTCGGTTATATTGTGCTATAAAAGGTTAGAAAGAAGTTGGTATGTCACTCGGTAGAAATGAAAGCGGTATGTGTTTCCCATATAAGTGTTCTCGTATCTTACCCCACTTAACGGCCTCCCTGGACTTTACCATAAAGATTTGTGAAGTTGTTTGTGTCATTGGTGTAAATTAGTTTGGAAAGGTTTAATAAGTATTGAGGGGGAGGGGAATGGTCGGTCTTCGGTGTCGTCCACGAACCCCGAGACTGTCGACGACATAAAATTGGGAAAGACTATTTGTCATTGAGCTGTAAATAGGTAGAGGTGGCAAATGTTGGTTCTGTAAAAGGTGGTGTGTTGTGAGGAAGTTTATTATCTCTAGTTTTGGTGGTTGTCGAATGATGGCGAGTGGTCTGTGCTGGAGTGAGTAGAGGTGACGTGTTGTAATTTGGAGTAAAAATGTTTTGGCCAAAGATAGTGTATTGTGGAGACTTTAATTTAGAGAATAGATGGATAAAGTTTTGATAGTTGAAAAAGTAAAAAATTGAGGAAAATCTGGAAAATAGAATGTATAAGTTTAATTGTTGAAAAGTCCACGAAAGTAGGTAAATAAGGATAGGGTTGTAGTGAAGGTTTAATTGGGGAGTTAAGTGGCTTGATAATGAATCAGAAATGTAAAATATCGCCTAAGACACATTTGAATCGGATGGTTCGTTGACGGTTTTATTTCTTCGGTATAAACCAGTGAAGCAATTAGTTCGTGGGAACAGTGAGTCAAAATACTTCACATCAGCTTCGTTTACGACCTCCAGCTGATATTTACTTCTGTTGTCTATATCAATCACATTTTATAATGAAAAAAAAAATATGGTTAGTTACTTAAAAATGAAAATAAATCATACTTGGATACTTAAGAGTGAGGAAAAAAGATACTTAAGATACTTAAAAATGAATACACTCTTTGATACTTAAATTAGGACAAAATAGACGGACATAAAGATTTAACTATGAGCGGTGGATATTACGACATGTACCGGCTATCAATACACAGGCGCTATTTAGCCGTGAAGTTCTCTCAGAAACTCAACAAGACAATATGTGGTCACGTAAAAATTTCAGGTTAATTTTTAACACCATCCGTCATTTTAAACCTTGGCACCTGTAGATTAAGAAAATATATGGTGATATTTTTTCTGATGGGATAAAGGTCGTATTTGTCCAGAGAAGTAAGAGAGGAAAAAAATCACTTGAGAGGCATGACGCACAGAGTGTCTAAGGTGATAAAAGATCATATACTACCATTTGGGTTTTCAAATTAAGTTCATTACATAAAATATCAAACTCATAAAGATTACAAAAGAACAGAACACCATGAGCTCTCTACAGCTATTGTCAGCCGTCAATATGCTGATGTACAGAAGCTACACAATGTTATTGGTGACTGTAATCCCAGGAAAATGATGCTCTTTTAAACTTGGTAACTGGAGCTGTAATGCCAGAAAATGCCAAATATGACAATCTATGTGCATATGAAGTTGGAAGACAAAATTATGAAAATTTTGTCAAGGAACGTATTGTTGGTCCATTGAGCATCTGGGAAAAGATGTCCAAGGTTAATCTTCTGTCGTGGAAAGCAGCAAATAAGACTTCAACCATCAAATTGCTATCACAAGTTATAGAACTTAAGCAGGACATACAGTATATGCATCACAGAAGGGCAGCACTGTACATATCCAGTCACCAGACACTGATGTGTTTGGCATATTAAAGCAGCCTCAACTTGGAGAAAATACAAGTATGATAACAGGAACTGGTGAGTGACGACACATTGGGCAGAGAGCCTTACAGGTTTCCATGCCTTCACAGGATCTGACTGCATTGGAAAATTTGTTGGCAAAGGAAAGAAAGCATGTTGGAGCACTTTGATGAAATCTAACACAAAAGTCCTAGATGCATTCAAGATGCTGAGTAGACCAAATGCCCTCCAGCAGACATGTATATTGGTCTAGAGGAATTTGTATTTAAGCTCTACTGTCCACGAATGACTTTCACTAAACTGTCAAAACTTAGATGGCATCTCTTCAAGATAACGCAGGCAGAAGCTGGAGAACTACCAGCGACTGCAGCAACTCTAAAGTATCATATATTGAGAGGAAGGTATCAAGCTCTTCTGTGGTCTTGTGATGCAGACAGTGAAATGCTTTCACAATTAGAGCATGGCTGGAAGATTGACAATGACTGTTTCATACTAGTAATATCAGACCAACCACCAGCTCCAGAAGCAATCACAGAACTTGTTAAATGTGGATGTGGCGTCAGGAAATGTGGATCATTGTCATGTTCATACAGAAAGAATCAGAAAGAATAGCATGACATGCACCGAGATGTGTAACTGTCAAGCAGATGATGAGAAATGCCTAAACAAGGTGAAGGAATCTGTTGTACACAGAAGACTCTGATGACGAGGACTGAAGCAATGTCGTAAATAATAACTTGTGACTTGTTTACACATGATGTATGAAACGCGAGGTACATATGTATACTTCATTTTTAGTCCATATAACACGCGGACTTTGAACATATAATCAACGACCTCACCAGCATGGAATCGAACCCTCTGGATTCGGTAAAATGCTACTGACACCACATAAGAGGCACGGGCAGTTTCCCAATGAGGTTCACGGCGCCATCAGCTCGATGAACAGGCTTTGTGTGAAATATAACAGAGTCTAGAACTGCTTTTAGTGTCCTTGTGGCCTAGCCGGTAAGCGTTCCCTAGTTCCACCCAGTAAGACATCAAGCTCCATATTGTAAACAAGATCATCGTCATTGTTTATTTATTGCGAGGAAAAATATTGTTTGCAATATAATTATAAAAACCTTCTGTAATTCATTCTCTTCATTACACTAAAAGGTAATGAAGTATATAAAGAAAATAGTTTATAAATTACTAAAATAAAAATACCTATAAAAAAGTAAAATAACATCTATTGATGGAATAGAAAAGAATTATATCGTAAGTGGGTAAAAGATTTCTTGGGTAGGTTTTAGAATACAATAACTGTTTTCTGCATTACACCGATGGTTCCAAGTCAGAAATTATCCTTAAGTTTTGTGAATCAGTATTTACAGTTTTTCTTAATGGGTGACTTAAGTTACGGTCACACGATCCCTTTGATGAGCAATTAATTTGGAGCAAGAAATTACGAGTAATTTCTTCCAAATGTGGTCACACCAGTGGTTCTTGCTTCAGTTACTACAGCAAGAAAAAAAAAGTTAACGCCTCTGTGCGAGTAGAAGGGAGACGGAACATCACAACAACAATGCAGACGACGCAGCAGCTATCCTTGGTATTATTGTTATTATTCAAAAGAAACGAGAGAAAGCGAAGAAAAACTATTGGGGACTCGTAAGTGGCTGGCGAGGAGGAGGAACGAGTGTTTAATATAGACTGGTTCAACTATCGTAGTTACAGTAGGGAGGGTTGTTAGTATGTGGAGAATGACCGGCTGTATGGGCTTGTGTTTTGTAAACAAACACGCCAAAACACCACCCAAATAATAAACTCAACGTGTCATAAAAAACTGTTTGTGCATTTTATACATAATGTTATTGATCTATGTTATATATAGCCTAGGTAAATACTCGATAAATAAGCTTCGTGTCATTAAATATAGTATTAACCGGGTTTTGACCCAATAATCTTGCTCGAAATAGTCAAGAAATTGACTATCACGATTGTCAATAAAAATGCTTCAAAAACTTGCTCGAATTTCTCGAAAATTGCTCGAAATAACTTTCCGGCAAGAAATTGCTAAAAAAAAAAATGCGCCCATGTGACCACTGCTTTAAGAATTGTATGTTATCCTCATGGCATTGGAAACACACACACACACACACACACCCCATACACAGTCACACACTCACCATGCACAATCACACACCATACATACACTCACCATACACACACACATACACACACCATACATGCACACACCATACACACACACACACCATACATACACACACCATACACATACACACACCATACACACATACACACACACACCATACAAACAAACAAACACACACCATATACACACACACACACACCATGCACACACACACACACTAATTGTTTTAATTTAGTTCTTGGAACTCTTAAATGGCAGCGCTTGATGTAAACACTTCTTGGCATTTTCTGTTTATCTAGTAGCAGGTATACACACAGATATAATATGAGAAAATAAATTATGAATTCTGTCCAGGGAAGTGTTGTGAATATCACCTTGAGATAACACTTGTGTTAAGTGTGAACTTCCCTGTCTAGTGATATGTCCAACTACTACTCTGGGCCACGAGACAGTGGTAGTGATTACAGATTGCCCACGAGGGGGCTAGTTTATTGGGCACCCCTTACATCCTGTGCAAGGTGAAGCGCAGAAGCGTTTACAGTGCCCAACTGGGAGGCATGCGGAGTTCATGCTTGCCTTTATGACTCATGTATTAAGGGCGTAAAAGGCCTGAAGGGTCATGGGTTTTGTCAGCAAGTTACATAAAGTGACAATGATGAGTGTGTGGGGGGAAAATTCCCGGTACAATTTATCTGTTTATGGCAAAGTGTGGCAGGTCCCTAATAATGCGAGCGGTGTTTACTGAATCAGCTGACCCTGGCTCGACCTTTTGAGAGACGCAAGCCAAGTGATCTAAGAGTCGTGAATAACATGGTGAATCACTTGGTGTTATTCATTTGGGTGAATATTTGTATAAATCAAAGGTGCTGTTACACACACACACACACACCACACGTGGCACACCACCCACACACAGTTTCTGAGAAGGAGTTAAAAACAAGAACAAAATTATCTTCCTTTGACTCCATTGGTCAACTTATCCAAGAGATGCGAGTGTTGATAACAACCAGAAACAGGGATGATGGTGGGGCCGAGAAGCCAAATGTTGACAACAATATACACAAAACAACTATTTCTCTTCTCAAATATTCCTCTCTTTTCCCACATTAGTTATTTACATTTATTATATAAATCTGAGCATTCAAATTATTTTAACAACGTCAGAATGGTTTTACAAGTTATAACGTTATTCATATAAAATGATTATAAAATGTACCTTTACTGAGACAAAAATCAAGGATTCGGCTCATCTATGACTTGATCAATGTGACCGGGGACCCAGCACCCCACTGTGACAGATCTGACAGTGAGACAAACTTTGATCGAATGCTGTAAATCTTCAGCAGTTTGAGATTGTATTTAACAAAATCTTAACTGGGAAAATGTTGTATGGCTTTTGTTATGGGGTAAGTTCTGGCGTGAACATTAAGACTATTTTTATAATTTTTTGTAACTAATATTTTTATCCCCCTGGTACAATTATTTATTAATTTGTATTGTAAGCTATGTCTTGATAGTCGATGTAATGTAACAATTTATTTTTTGTGTTAATGTTCATATAGATTGGTTCAGTGTTGCGGTTCTGACTCGTCAACGATGTTAATAAGCTGTTGAGTACATACTGCTGGTGAAACAATGTTATATTAACAACACGACAGACAAGTACTATAATACCTTAACATTTAACAATAATTCAGCCTTAATTTAATGTTTTCACCAACTTAAGACACATAACCCAGAAGGAAGTGAGACGGGCAACATAACGCGGGATATCGTGGCTTCACTAAGTGCAAATTATGGAACTTGAGGGAACACATTATGGGAAAATGCGAGCCCCGCTAAGTGGTTCTCCTCAACATGGACGCAAACATCAGATGGACAAAGAAACAGAAGAATCCTCGATATACATTCATTTATTCTACAAAAAAGTTACGTAAACGAGCGTTAAATACGTTTAAGTAATACAGTAACAGTTTACGAAGCTGAAGTCGAGATATTAGAAGATGAAGAAGACTTTAGCATATCAGTATACCCCACGACCGGCGCCAGGATGTTAAGTGTGCCATCAGGGTATATTAGCGCTGAGAGACGGGTGCTATCGTGGTATATTAGCATACCTCCACCCTGAATGGTATATCAAAAAGTACAGGATTTACTTCACAGATATTTAGTTATATCTATCGGTATATTATATAAATTATATCAATATATCTGTTGATACCAAATATGGCAACAGAGTATATCACCATTTGCCATCATATTCTCTAAATAACCTCAAAGTATACCCCCCAATGTGTACTATCATACACTATAAATGACACTGTAGTATGTTAGTATATAATCAGGGTATAACATAAATAATATCAGCATTGTTTTGAATATCATATATATTAAGCGTGAGGAATGGATGTATATGAATTCAGTATATCACAGTTACATAAGGCGGTATGTCAGCTCATCAGCATATCCCTAGAATGACATCAGAGTATACGACACTATACTCCAATAAATACTGTCAGGTATCTAAGTATATCAGGGTAATCACTGAGAAGTATCAGAACATATCAGCATATTCCTTGACTGGTAACAAAGCATATCAACATACTCAAAGTATAATCAATGTCTCCGGAATAAACAAGCCAGTGACAGCAGCATATATTTCTGAAAATCAGCTGTGAACTATGTTCAGAACAGCCCAAAGTATACTATAATACTAAGCAACATTTGAAATATACCAGTATACTTCTTAACAGTCAGGGAAAAAATCATTATACAGATTAGTGTCCTCGAAGCAGATCAACTTGTCTCCTGCTTTCTGGGGACCCATTAGTGGCATATCAGTATATCCAAAGAGACACATCGGAGTATATTACCATATCTCCCAAGTGCCATGAAGGGATATCAACATACCTGAGTATATTAACTAGCTCTCATAGTCTTCCACTCTCTCTTAGATCCATCAGAATATGTCAGCATATCACCCTATCTTCTGAAGGTCCAGTTTACCTTGTTCCGAAAGTATGTCGAAGCATACTAACAGATCCCCTTAATGCCTTGAGAACATATCAGTATACTTCTAGGTTAATTCATATCATATCAGTATATCCCCTGAATCTAAAGTATAACTAACCTCATTTCAAATTATTATTAGAGTATGTTAACATATTCCCTTAGAAGCATACCAGCATATCTCTTATGTCATTACAGTCAACCAGTATACGCACAGAGATAGATGCGAGCATATCAGGGTATATTAGCATACCCTGTAAGAGAGACATGAGCCTAGCTACATAACCCAGTATGTCAGCATACCCCATATGCTATTATAGTACATCAGCACACCCTCTGAGAGACAGAACCATACCAACATATCAGAACATATTAGTATATCCTTTAGAGAGATATGAACATAATGGCATATCAGATGACAAGAGTATATCAGCATAGTCTTTGAGGAGCATATCAGACCAACCTAGCATAAGCTCTTTAAGATAGATGGGAGCATATCTTAAATAGACTGGAACATACCAGAGCATATTAGCATATTAGCAAGGTGAGGAGGAGGAGGAGGAGGCAGGTGTCCACCGACCAGGTATGCCGATAGTCTGGTGATAATGTGGGTAAAACTGGTGTGTGTGTGTGTGTGTGTGTTCGTTCTCATGTTTAATTCTTGTAAGGTATGTGTCACCTAGCCGGCCATTTTGTTTAAATTTTTCGGTCGCTCTAAAATACCATTATAACAATATTGAGTATAAACGTTTGGCTCAACTGATGATCTCAAACATGTCCCAACATTTTTTGCCTCAACTCCACATTCTGTAACTCATTTAGGTAGATGTCCCTCACTACACATACACTGGACTATGTGTAATGTTGCAGCTAATGTGTTATCAAGATATTGCACATTATAAGTTCATGTGTGGTCATTATTATATCAAACGGAGGAATTTTAAAGAGCTATTACACCACCTGTATCATTAGTTGTCGCCAGGTGAAGGAATGTTTAGGTAGATTATATTTTATTTACTGTAATTAAAGTTTCAATACCTAAGACGTTCCACTATAAGAGTCTTTCAACCTCAGGTAAGGTCTAAAGACTTTCTACTCTAGGTCTTACACCCTGGAGTAGCTGTATCGTCCACATAGGTAATTACTCCACAAGGAACTACAAGTTACACCTTGATGTAATACTTCATTTACTGCCAAACTTTATAGGGAAATATTTTTTCACAAAGAATTTCAAGTTACAATTTCACATAATAAGTCACATTACAAACGTTCCTTCGGCTTACAGTTAAACTTTGCAATGTCAAGATATTTTTTTCACTGCAGAGGAAAGTATCCGTCATCATCACCACACACACGCAAAGACAAAACTCCTGTATCCAGATTCTCAAAAGTTTATAAATTAAATTCTTCCCTAAAATTAAACAGACAATACATCTATTTATCATAGAGTATGTGAACAATATCGACGCCATATTGGTTACCATCTTTGAGTTATATAATTAGTTAGCTTCATAGTGTTAATTATTTAGTTAAGTAGGAAAAATAATCTACTAGCGTGTGTTGTGACCAAAATAAATCAACATTGTATTTACTTTCTCCTCCAGGGGGCACTAAGTCTAGAAAAATGACACAATTGACATCTACATAAAGTGACTGATCAAGGGTAGATATTGGCTACCTTTTGTGTTACTTTGAGGTCGTAAGAACACACAGAGCTGCTCTTAAGGATGTTTACCACAATACACCTCAACCAGTTTCTCATTCACTAAGGTCAAACAATAAATCTGGTTCACAAGATACACCGTAAATTTTATTAGAATACAATAATCAATTACTGTATTATTGTATTGAGGCGAATAGTCTTATGGTGTTAAGATGTGTTCTTAAGCCACGAAGGTAAACAAAAGGTATTCAATATCTGCCTTGGTTGACGATGATCTGTAGATGTTAGCAAGTCCTCCTCCTCCTGCTCTCGAGTAAGGTAAGGAAGGCCTCACCTGACCAAAATTGTTAATTAAGATAGATTACCTGAAGATTAACCCTCCCAGCTTATTTCAACTAATGATTAACCTAACGCTACTTAGGGGTTAGGTTAGGGTAGGGTAGGGTAGGGTAGGGTAGGGTAGGGTAGGGTAGGGTAGGGTAGGTCAGGTCAGGTCAGGTCAGGTCAGGTCAGGCAGTGCCAGTGTAGTTAATCTTGAGGTTAAATAAACTAGAGGCTAATCTTCACATGAGCCAGTAAGACACTTTGACGGAGGCGGTTACGTACAACAGGAAAGCTCTGATAACATATAATGTACAGTATATACCGTTTAAGTTGCATCAGCAGCTCTATACACCACTTATTGACTTACTCATTCACTGCCGTAGAAATATTTACTTCTCTAACAGGTTTCTATATGGTTCCCAGTCATTATAATACGACCTTGTAAAATCAAATGATCTAAATTAAACTAAACTTATCCAAATTAAACTTATTAGCTAACAAATCCTTCTAAAACACGATATATGCAAATCAAAAGTTCTAAATTCAACTTAACTTATCGTAATATAACTATTATAACTAAACCATTTTAATTAAACCTAACCTAAACACCTCAAGTGCCACAAACAGAAGGAAAAAACACCTTTAATATTATCGTGTAGGAGGGCCCTGTAACCCACTAACTCCAGGTAATGCATCTATATCAATCTACCTGCGTTAGAAGCTCTATACGTGGCTATGATCGTTACCCACTGCTGGAGAACATTTGTACTTCTATAATTACCCCTGGAGAAACAATGCACCAATTTACGATTTATTTATTTTATTTTTCATTTATTTTTTATTCTTGGTCCATACTGTAAACATCGCCCGCTTGTGAGTCCCGTCAGCCATTTTGTTCTAACTTTCGGGGATTCTAAAATAAGCTATAAATAAATAACTAAATAAATAAATAAAACAAGCATCTTTTGTTTTTCTAACCCATGAGCTGTGAGTCTTCATTATATACTTCAACATTACTGTAAACTAAGGCTAGAGAGGGTGTGTACAGTACTAGTGGAGCCAAGACGAGAAGGTATTTCAAATCCATAAAGGGTTTTACAAGTGGAGAGTCTTACAAGTGGAGGGTCTTACAGGTGGAGGGTCTTACAAGTGGAGGGTCTTACAGGTGGAGGGTCTTACAAGTGGAGGGTCTTACAGGTGGTGGGTCTTACAAGTGGAGGGTCTTACAGGTGGAGGATTTTAATAAGGATAAATACAGCAAGTCTTACAGTTGAATCAGCCAAGTCGAGGAAAACTCTTAAGAGTCACGTAACTTCTACCTGGTGTTACCTGTAATCAAGCTAAGGTATATGTAAGAAGAATATTATCTCGTTACTATCCATTCCTCTTCCACTATCCTGCGAGGTGGTGTATTAATAGGCACAGATACTCATGATAAAGAAGGAATAAAGAGAAAGACGCAAGATACCTATAAAATGCGACAGAATATACCCACACATGCGTAATCCTAACCCATCCCAACCCAACCCAACCCTATCCTACCCCCAGCTTCACCACAGTACACAAAGTCATTCTTGGTATCAGAATGACGCCTAAACACCCTGTATCGCCTAAGACACATTTGAATCGGATGGTTCGTTGACGGTTTTATTTCTTCGGTATAAACCAGTGAAGCAATTAGTTCGTGGGAACAGTGAGTCAAAATACTTCACATCAGCTTCGTTTACGACCTCCAGCTGATATTTACTTCTGTTGTCTATATCAATCACATTTTATAATGAAAACAAAAATATGGTTAGTTACTTAAAAATGAAAAAAATCATACTTAGATACTTAAGAGTGAGGAAAAAAGATACTTAAGATACTTAAAAATGAAAACACTCTTTGATACTTAAATTAGGACAAAATAAACGGACATAAAGATTTAACTATGAGCGGTGGATATTACGACATGTACCGGCTATCAATACAGAGGCGCTATTTAGCCGTGAAGTTCTCTCAGAAACTCAACAAGACAATATGTGGTCACGTAAAAATTTCAGGTTAATTTTTAACACCATCCGTCATTTTAAACCTTGGCACCTGTAGATTAAGAAAATATATGGTGATATTTTTTCTGATGGGATAAAGGTCGTATTTGTCCAGAGAAGTAAGAGAGGAAAAAAATCACTTGAGAGGCATGACGCACAGAGTGTCTAAGGTGATAAAAGATCATATACTACCATTTGGGTTTTCAAATTAAGTTCATTACATAAAATATCAAACTCATAAAGATTACAAAAGAACAGAACACCATGAGCTCTCTACAGCTATTGTCAGCTGTCAATATGCTGATGTACAGAAGCTACACAATGTTATTGGTGACCGTAATCCCAGGAAAATGATGCTCTTTTAAACTTGGTAACTGGAGCTGTAATGCCAGAAAATACCAAATATGACAATCTATGTGCATATGAAGTTGGAAGACAAAATTATGAAAATTTTGTCAAGAAACGTATTGTTGGTCCATTGACCATCTGGGAAAAGATGTCCAAGGTTAATCTTCTGTCGTGGAAAGCAGCAAATAAGACTTCAACCATCAAATTGCTATCACAAGTTATAGAACTTAAGCAGGACATACAGTATATGCATCACAGAAGGGCAGCACTGTACATATCAAGTCACCAGACACTGATGTGTTTGGCATATTAAAGCAGCCTCAACTTGGAGAAAATACAAGTATGAAAACAGGAACTGGTGAGCGACGACACATTGGGCAGAGAGCCTTACAGGTTTCCATGCCTTCACAGGATCTGACTGCATTGGAAAATTTGTTGGCAAAGGAAAGAAAGCATGTTGGAGCACTTTGATGAAATCTAACATAAAAGTCCTAGATGCATTCAAGATGCTGAGTAGACCAAATGCCCTCCAGCAGACATGTTTATTGGTCTAAAGGAATTTGTATTTAAGCTCTACTGTCCACGAATGACTTTCACTAAACTGTCATAACTTAGATGGCATCTCTTCAAGAAAACGCAGGCAGAAGCTGGAGAACTACCAGCGACTGCAGCAACTCTAAAGTATCATATATTGAGAGGAAGGTATCAAGCTCTTCTGTGGTCTTGTGATGCAGACAGTGAAATGCTTTCACAATTAGAGCATGGCTGGAAGATTGACAATGACTGTTTCATACTAGTAATATCAGACCAACCACCAGCTCCAGAAGCAATCACAGAACTTGTTAAATGTGGATGTGGCGTCAGGAAATGTGGATCATTGTCATGTTCATACAGAAAGAATCAGAAAGAATAGCATGACATGCACCGAGATGTGTAACTGTCAAGCAGATGATGAGAAATGCCTAAACAAGGTGAAGGAATCTGTTGTACACAGAAGACTCTGATGACGAGGACTGAAGCAATGTCGTAAATAATAACTTGTGACTTGTTTACACATGATGTATAACACTACAAACTTTTAATAAATATAAAACGGTGGTTCTAAGCTTTTCAGATAATGGTAATATGTATATGTTTAATTTCCAGTATTTGTCTTTAGCAAATAATTTTACTTACTGCAATCTCTTCTTTGCCAGAGACAGGATGGCATATATGAGCAGCCATGTTTGTAACACACTTATGATATTATAACAGCATTCATGATATATTATGTTAAATTGTAATCATATAATACTACATGTTCATAGGTTATTAGTCATGTTTTAAGTTACTTAGGACTTAATGGTAATACGTCTGTGGTTCATTACGCCGCTCTTTGATAAAACTTCTTTAATGGCATAAAACTTATAATAAACCGTTCAGAAAAAATGACACCACAGTTCCTTAACATAGTTTATAAGGATTATTACGATGTATGGTGTCAAAAATTAACATGAAATTTTTACGGGATTACTTAAGCTCCTACACTAAAACCTGCCGACCTAACCTAACCTTTTTTACCCACCTCTACCTACTTACCTAACCTGACATAATCTAACCTAACCTGACGTAATCTGACCTAACCTGACATAATCTAACCTAACCTGACATAATCTAACCTAACCTGACATAATCTAACCTAACCTGACATAATCTAACCTAACCTGACGTAATAACCTGACATAATCTAACCTAACCTGACGTAATCTGACCTAACCTGACATAATCTAACCTAACCTGACGTAATCTAACCTAACCTGACATAATCTAACCTAACCTGACATAATCTAACCTAACCTGACATAATCTGACCTAACCTGACATAATCTAACCTAACCTGACATAATCTAACCTAACCTCCCCGTCTGACATAAGCTAACCTAATCAAACCTAACTTTCCCACCTACCTAACATAACCTATCTACTTATTACCTACCTAACCTAACTTAACCCAACCTGACATAATCTAACCTAACCTATTGAAACTTAACTTAACCACCTACCTCATCTAACACCACTTTGTAATCTCTTTGTGCTACAGCTGATAGGATGAGTATGGGGGGCACAATAAACTAGCCTCTAAGTGGCAAAATTAACAAAACTAACCTAACCTAACCCAACCCGACTTAACCTAACCTGATCTGATCTATCCAACTTAAACATCTTAGAATATATAATAAAGCCGCTAGGTTAATTTAGGCTAATTATGGTTGATTCATATTTCGTTTTGACAGAAATTCCCGGCAAAATAACGTATCTATATTGAGAACCACCGCCATGTTGGTTCCACGTTAACAAGACACGGATACACTACAGAATAACCCGCGTTCGTTTAACCTCACTTACTACAGTTTACTTTATAATCTTACTTCACAATCTTCACTACATCTCACTTCACAATCTTCACTACATCTCACTTCACAATCTTCACTACATCTCACTTCACAATCTTCACTACATCTCACTCCACAATCTTCACTACATCTCACTTCACAATCTTCACTACATCTCACTTCACAATCTTCACTACATCTCACTTCACAATCTTCACTACATCTCACTTCACAATCTTCACTACATCTCACTTCACAATCTTCACTACATCTCACTTCACAATCTTTACCACATCTTACTTCACAATCTTTACCACTTCTTACTTCACAATCTTCACTACATCTCACTTCACAATCTTCACTACATCTCACTTCATCTTCACCAATCTTCACTACATCTCACTTCACTACATCTCACTTCACAATCTTCACTACATCTCACTTCACAATCTTCACTACATCTCACTTCACAATCTTCACTACATCTCACTTCACAATCTTCACTACATCTCACTTCACAATCTTCACTACATCTCACTTCACAATCTTCACTACATCTCACTTCACAATCTTCACTACATCTCACTTCACAATCTTCACTACATCTCACTTCACAATCTTCACTACATCTCACTTCATAATCTTTACTACATCTCACTTCACAATCTTCACTACATCTCACTTCACAATCTTCACTACCTCTCACTTCACAATCTTCACTACATCTCACTACACAATCTTCACTACATCTCACTTCACAACCTTCACTACATCTCTCTTCACAATCTTCACTACATCTCACTTCACATCTTCACTACATCTCACTTCACAATCTTCGCCATATCTTACTTCACAATCTTCACCACATCTCACTTCACAATCTTCACCACATCTCACTTCACAATCTTCACCACATCTCACTTCACAATCTTTACCACATCTCACTTCACAATCTTCACTACATCTCACTTCACAATCTTCACTACATCTCACTTCACAATCTTCACTACATCTCACTTCACAATCTTCACTACATCTCACTTCACAATCTTCACTACATCTCCCTTCACAATCTTCACTACATCTCACTTCACAATCTTCCACCACATCTCACTTCACAATCTTCACTACATCTCCTTCACAATCTTCACCTCAATTCTCAATCTTCACTACATCTCCTTTACAATCTTCACTAACACGATCCATCATCACTACATATAACACCATCCACCATCACTACATATAGAACCATCCATCACGACATGTAACACCATCCAACATCACTACATATAACACCAACCATCATCACTACATATAACATCATCCATCATCACTACATATAACTCCATCCATCATCACTACATATAACACCACCCAACATCACTACATATAACACCACCCATCATCACTACATATAACATCATCCATCATCACTACATATAACTCTATCCATCATCACTACATATAACACCATCCAGCATCACTACATATAACACCAACCATCATCACTACATATAACATCATGCATCATCACTACATATAACACCATCCATCATCACTACATATAAAACCATCCTATCATCACTACATATAACATCATGCATCATCACTACATATAACACCATCCATCACTACATATAGAACCATCCTATCATCACTACATATAATATCATCCATCATCACTACATATAACACCATCCAACATCACTACATATAACACCACCCATCATCACTACATATAACATCATCCATCATCACTACATATAACTCTATCCATCATCACTACATATAACACCATCCAGCATCACTACATATAACACCAACCATCATCACTACATATATCATCATGCATCATCACTATATATAACACCATCCATCATCACTACATATATTACCCTCCTATCATCACTACATATAACACCATCCATCATTACTACATATAACGCCATCCTTCATCACTACATATAACACCATCCATCATCACTACATATTATAACACCATCCATCATCTCTACAAACACCAGTCCTCAACACTATAGTGATAAACAGAGCTTCATTTTGTTGTCAATTTCTTTAAATTCCAACCTTATTAAACCGTAATTCTTTCTGTATGGTCAAATTTTGATTTGACCTCAGTGAGAGAGCTGTTAGTGTCAGTAAATCACAATGGTGTTCCGACGCACTGTAACAAAAGTTTCAAAGGTTGAGGTGAAGCCTTGCCAGGTGAAGGAGAAGGGCCCCGATCTAACAAACTGCAGACCACAAAGCACACTAAACCTCAAAACAACAAGAAGAAGAAGGAAACTACCACTTTCTGCCATGTACAAAAGGACCAGTACCTGCCATGGGGAGACTACATCTTCACTGGGAAAAAGACAAAGAACAACAAGAAGCGTTGACCCAACATTTCTGATATTTAAAAATAATAAAAAACATATTAATTGATTTTGTTTGTATTATTTATGCTTTTATTATTTTCAACTGTAAATGTGCTGTTTTGGGAATATATTTTGAGTTACATAATATTTAGGTACAGCAGTTTATTTCACTGTATCTCCTTGTGTGAGTGTGTGGGTAGTGTGTGGATAGTGTGTGGGTACTATGGGTGTGTGGGCATTATGGAGAACTAGTCATGGCTAACTGTGACCCTATATACGGGTTACATAGGCCTTAACGCCCTTGTTTCAGCGCTATCTCATATTTCCAAATTTCACATATTTGAAAGTATTAGATAACCAAAATATCTGGAAAATATTTAGTTAAAAATACAAATAATAAAACAAAATCGAAAACAGAAAGAAAAAACAATACCCGTGAAAGTGGAAATAAGGAGGAGGCAGAGCAGACGATACACAGGAAGGCAGTAATCATCATCTCCGTGTGAACCAGCCAGAGAAGAACTCCTTCGCCTCACCGTCCACCCGCCTACGATCAGCTGAGTGAAGTTGCCTCGTGTTGCAGTAAACTTTATCTGTAAAAGGACAATTTACTTCTACTTTTATTGTTTATCTTACTGTTTATAACTGTTTATTTTCTCTTACATAATGTACACTAGGGAGTGACAGTTTGGCAAAAGTTTTCAAAATCTAATTGCTTGGGTTGGATTATTTGTCTATCGGCCACGCTAATTCCGAATATGTTTGAGTTTTTTACATCATTGCATTAGAAGGTTTGTGGATACTTTTGGGTTTGGCATGAAAAACGCGAAAACACTGTAAATAATAAAGGGACTGGCAATGTGGCACAACCTGTTAAAATCAAGTTATTGAATTGGATTATTCGACTACTGTGTACACTGGTTCATAATATGCTATTGTTTTACAACTCAATGCGCTACAAATTATGCCGATATTTTTGCTGCAAGTCACCACATACGTATATATCGAAAACCAGGGCCCAATATTACCAACGGCGTGGATAGATTCCGTGGAATGAATTCAGGACATTCCCGCTCATGGAACATTACCTACACCAGTCACTATCTTGTTCTCATTGATCCTCTCATCTACCATGAGACCTCTGACCTTGAATCCCCTGAACTTTTCTTTTTTCTGTTCTCGTGACCTCTTCCTGACTCTCTCCACTTTCTTCCAGTTAGTCACTTTAGACTTGTCCCCTTCAGTTATGATGTTGTCTGCAGCTCTGATGGTGTTTGCGATGTGAGCCACTGCATCATTGGATACCTTTAACCTGTCAGCAGTTTTTCCGATCCTGTCCTCGGCTTCTTTCTCCCTTTTCCTTTTCTCTGATCTTGCTCTCCTGTCGACCATAGCCTTGAACTCATTGTCATTGACATCCTTATAATCACTATCTTCTTCCTGAGCACTGTCATCCACTGCCGACACTTTACACGACATCCTCTCCATCTCCTCCTTACTCTTTGACCTCATCTTCTCAGTTTTCCTCTCTTCCTCAGCCCTTTTCTTTGCCCTCTTCGCTTCCTTCTCCCTCTCTTCTTTCAGCTTAGCAGTCACAATTTTGTCAACGCCATCAATGCAGCCCTCCCTTCCCGGTTTCCTCTGGGCTGCCAGGAAGCTTTTCTCTCGTTCGTGCACTTTGCTGTCGTCTGCCACATCAAACAACTTCTCAGCTATATCCTCGAACCTCATCTTCAGCTTCCCGTTCTTCGTTTTCTTCCTTTTCTGTTTCTGTCCATTTTCCTTCATCATCATCGTCTCCCTCCGCATCCTCCACAGGTCGTGGACTCTCATTTTCACCCTGATTTCAGAGATAGTGGGGACAGTGGCCTTCCTATACACATCCAGTACCTTCTCAGTCACCTTGTTGGTGGCATCCATATAATCAAAAGCATTTGTTCTTCTCCTTAACCTCTCGTTTTCTGCTTCATAAGCCAGGGCACTTCCAACTTCCTTGTTCAGAGGCAACTTGTTAGATGGCAGAGGCATCCGAACCCCGAACACCTTATCGTTACCTTGGCGCAGCTGAGTGTTGCTAATCTTAGGACGACCCATCTTGGTGGCGGCCCTTTGAACTAACTGCAAAACAACACAGAAAAAACAACTTTCAGCACTTCAATATCACCACCTATTGAACAATATTTTATTCAAAAGTACGGACTGAGATTTTGTCCTTAACTGTCCAAGTCAAGCTACTTGGGCTGAATTCGTTGATCAGTCCTGGGACGAATATTACCAACGGCGTGAATAGATTCCGTGGAATAAATTCAGGGCATTCCAGTCCAGGGAGCCTCAACAAACTCTGTAAATA